>NC_046666.1:73619806-73628838 GCF_010883055.1 Belonocnema kinseyi | reverse complement strand
CCCTTCCACCACCAAGTAAGTGTGTGGAGGGTGTGTAAAGGAATAGAGAAGGTGTAAGAAAAATGTAAACCCTTAGGGGACACATTAGAAGCTTCCACTGAATAATGTTTATTTTTGAAGGCCTTACAAGATTATCATTACAACTTTTTAAATTTTCTTGAAAAATTGAAAATTCGAATTTTGACAGCATAAGGAAATAATGGAAAAGCAAAAATTACCTTTTTTCATTCATCCATTTCGCAGTATTACAAAGATTCTTAATTATGTAAATGTATTTTTAAAAAAAGCACAGTAGGAAAAAAATGACTGTTTTGGTTCAAAATAACGACCACAAATATTTACCGATTTCGACAAAAAAATTTGGAAAAAAGCTAATAGGATTTCCAAGAGAGTTATTGAGCCATATTTTTGAAGTAGGTTTTCAATTTTTTATAAATAAACAAATATAACGCAAAAAACTGCCATTTCTTCTATTTGAAGTTCCTGGTGCTCGTCAATAACAGAAAAAATGTGGAAATCACTTTAGTTGCATATAGTTACATTAGTTATGGATATGTCAATATAGTCGACGCTATTTACCTTGGCGCGGATGGGATCGTAGGGGAGTAATTTTCCTGGAAACGATGTCCCCCCACTCTCGAGTCTGATCCTGATGCGTGGTGCTTGATGCGAATTGTTTCGCTCGCTACATACGTTGCCGCACGCGGATCAGTGTTTACAAACAGTGAAAGTTCGATTTTCAGAATACATATTGTGAAAGTAATTATCTTACATTGGGTTCCAAAAAATTGTGAACACATCATTCTCTCGCGGAATAAACTGAAAAATTCGTTAGTATTAACAAACTATTGATAAACCTTTGATTATACTTGCCATACTTGAGATTATCTCATGTGACAAGAAAATTATAATGAGACATAAATATTATATGATTTCGAAATTCTTTTATAAGCCTCATTAACAAAGCATATAATGACTTTTTGTACTTCAAAATTGCCTTAAAAGACCTAAAACATTCACGGCAACGTAAATAGCGAGCGGAACAATCCTCGGATGCCGAGCTGTCGCGGTCGTGGTGGGGGAAGAGCTCAACCAAGAGTTAGGGAAAGCGGCAAGGTAAATAGCGGCAAGGTAAGTTTGCGTCGACTGTATTAGATAATTTACGGAACAAATTTTTAGGCACAAATTTTTTCTACGATTTTCAATAAATATACGTTTTTTCAAGTAATACTGCAAAATAGATCTGAATGAAAAGAAATTATATAAAAAAATGTCCCTCATGATTATAATTGTTTATATTATAAACGAAGTTAATATACAAATGCAGTAATCAGACATTTTTCGATAGAAATATTCATTGTTTTCGATGTAAATTTTTCTTCATCAGGAAATTTGTGATAATTTTAGCCAAATTTTATGATTTCTTCAAACAAATTTAATCAACAAATGCATTAATCAGGTATTTGTCTACAAAAAAACTCCTTTTTTTCTATGTTAACTTTTTTAGATAGGAAGTTCATGATAACTTCAGCAAAATTCATAATTTTTAGATCAGTTTTATGATAATTTTAAACAAATAAATCAATCAGGCATTTGTCGACAGAAAAATTCGTTTTTTTTCTATGTCAACTTTTTTAATTCGGAACTTCATGAAAACTTCAGAAAAATTTATAATTTCTTGATCAATTTTGTGATGTTTTTAAACAAATGCATTAGTGGGGCAGCTGTCGACGGAAAAATTCGGGCTTGTTTCGGTGCCAGACTTTTAAATTTGATCTTCATAATAAATTTAGCAACAGTCATAATGAGCTGATGAATTTCATACTTTTGAAGAGCAAATTGCACAAACGAATGCATTATTCGGGCATCTGTGGACGGAACAATTCGTTTTTTTCGATGTGAGTCGTTTTAATGGGGAACTTCATGATGATTTCAGCAACATCTATACTTGGTCGATAAATTATATATATTTTTCAAACAACTTCTGAAAACAAACTCATTATTCGCAGCCATCTTTCGATGAACAAAATTTTTTTTTCGATATCCTAATTAAAAAAGTTGCTATAGAAAAAAAGAATTTTTCTCTAGACAAATGCTTGATTAATTCATTTGTTTATAAAATTTGTTTAAAGAAATCATAAAATTTATCAACTTATTATGAATGTTGCTGAAACTCTCATAAAGTTCCCAACTGAAAAGACTAGAATTGAAAAACCTGAATTTTTCTGCCGACAAATGCCTGAATAATGTATTTGTTTATTGAAATTGTTTTTGACAAATCATACGATTAATCAACAAATTATAAATTTTGCTCAAATTATCATAAAGCTTCTAATTTATAAAAATTTAAATAGAAAAAAACGAATATTTTGTCGAAAAATGCCTGATTAATGCAATTGTTCATTAAATTTGTTTATAATATAAAGAATTATGGTATTAAGAGAACATTTTTTAATATCATATCATTTCCATTCAAATTTCTTGCAATACAACTAGCAAAAACTTATGATTATGGAAAATGATAGAAAACATTTTTTCAATAACCCGTGTAGAAATTTCCCCGGTTGGCCCTAATACAACAAGTTTTCTGTCGGATCCCGGCCGGGCTATCCCTGGCTGGGTTTCATGGACAGGAACCGGGCGGGAGCTGATCGGGCTACATTTTTATCGAATCACGTATTTCGGGGCCGGCCGGTTACTGGCCGGGCCAACCCTGGTTATATCCCATGGTCGGGAGCCCGCGGGGCACTGGCCAGGTTAAAGTTTTTGTAGAAATTACATATTTTTTAAGAGCCGTGATATTATCAAACACGTAATTATGGATGCTAGAAGAATTATTATTTGAAAATTATAATTTAAAGATTTATTAGATCAGTGAAACAAAAATGAGCTTTTTCAAGTTCTTAAAAAAAAAAAACATTACATTTTTTCGAATAATTTAACATTTTAAATTAAACTGTTATCGATTTTGCTATGTGTAACAACAGAAATGATACAATTTTTATAAACATCTTCATATTCAGACAATGTTTAGCCTGTACAATTTTAAATTTATCGCCATACATAGCGCCTGCTGTGTCTGTCGTCTGCATAGACAGTAAGTAATTTTCAGTTTCGCACCTGGAACGAGGATGCTCCTTGCACTCACGTTGCGTCTTCTCTTCAAAGTTCGGAAATAAAATCGAGACTCGTGGTTAAAATCAACCTTATTTCAGTAATTAGTTTGAATCCCCCACTTAGTGCGCGAATAATTATTATTTTTAATAAAAATATAGTTGTGTGTATACAGTTTTTACTTTCTTTCTTCCTAACCTTAAATCACCTCGTGGCTTCCAAATTGTTATGAGATTCTATCATCAGGGAATAAAATTCTACTCCAATTTTCTTGCCAGAATTGGTTCACTTGATTTGACTTTTAAAGTTCACCGTAATCTTCACGATGAGTTTTAAAAGAAAAAACAAGTTACCAATTTCTCTCCTGAAGCAACATTTCTTAACCGCTTTTTGGCCGGATTGCCCGACCGGATCCCGGCCGGTATTGAAGCCGAGATCCGACCAGTTTACCAGGACGTTTTTAGTCGGATCCCGGCCGGATTCCCCGAACAGCGCCTGGCTTAAAGCAGGGCTATCCGGCTGGAACCCGGCCGGATCCCTAATGGGATTCCTACACGGGAAATATTTGTTTTAACAAAATTTGGTTGTTTAATATATAATATTGGAACATCTTTAGATAATATTACTCTATGAAACTTAGGCGATTTCAAGACTTTTCCTGTTATTGACGAGCAGCGGAACGTCAAATAGATAAAATGGCTATTTTTTCAGCATATTTGTTTATTTATAAAAAATTGAAAGCCTAATTAAAAATTAGGCTGGACGCTTATTTAAACATCTTAACAGCTTTTTTTTAATCTTTTGGTTAAAATCGCTCAATATTTGTGGGCTGTACGTTATTTTTAACCAAAAATATCATTTTTTCCCACTGTGGTCCGGGAATGTGAGAATGAGATCATATGAACTCCCATCTAACACAACGCTGCTGAAGGATGGTTGACCTCAGCATAAAATACTAACCATCTATGACTCTGGGTTGAAACTAAACGTCTGCCACCTCTGCTCCCAAACCCTCCTTAATCGAAGTTTTATGGGTCACTGAGGTAGGGATTTAATTTAGAAGTTGAAAACGGTAAGGCTGATGTTTCGATCGTATGTGCTACGTTTAAATCGTAAAAATAAAATTGGAAATAAGTAAATTCAGTTTTTGAAAAACCGGCAGAAGTTGCAGTAAAATTTTTAATAACAAACTTTTTTAAAGAATGCTCCATTTTTTCCAAGAGACAATGAAACTACGTCTGTTTTAATATAAGTGCATGTTATGAATTGTAATAATATACATTTATGAAAATGATATACAAGTTGAGATACAAATTCGAGTGGGAAGCACGAGATACGTGATGAGAATGTATTCGAAGGAGCATTAAACAAAAAGGAGTCACTATCACCAAATTACTGTTGTCGATATTTTGACCTTTAGTTTAAAAAAATATGTGCACAAATGAAAGGAATATACAAAGACCGAGCGCGTAGTGCTATGTAAATATATTATCGAGCGCGAAGCGCGAGAACCAACATTCGCGCGCCCTTGGCGCGCTCAAATTTTCTAGCGAAGCGGGCAGATTTTTTTGGTCATATTTACGCATATAGAGTGATAAATCGTCATAACTCAGCGAATTATTATTTAAACGATTTGAAATTGTGTATAGACAATTTGTACACAATTTCAAAGTCTACACTAGGGATGCCTATGAAATGATAAAAATATTTTAAAATGACCTTTCTTTAAGAATATTCAATTGCAAATTAGGAGCTACATGTAACCAGGTTTTCCTACTTTCACTGACAAAAAAAATCAAGGGAACTTAAGCTTGGAAGCAACTTGCTGCGAGAAAGTTGTTATATTTAGCTGGAAAAAGATTTCTGGCAAGTTTTATGTAAATTCACTAATGTTCGGTTTTAACTGCAGGGATGAAATGCACTTTTTTCATTCAAAAATGATCCAAGCCTTCGATCCTGGTCCGATTTTCAACATTTTTAAAATGAAAGTTCATTAAATTTCAAAGAGCTGGACGCTCCGAACTTTTGTCTCCTTTATTTGTTCATTAAACATGTTCCCACTCAAAGTATGGAAAAACTGAAATTTTTTACGTAACAATTTTTCACGCTATAAAAATAATAGTTGGTCAGGAAAACTCTATATGGTTTAAAATGAATTTTTAGGGACTCATATAGAATAAAAATTATTTGTATATCATTCCATTTATTTGTTATAAACAAATGTTATGAACAAATTGACAAATAGTCTTAATATCGGTCAAAATGTTGTATTGTTGCTAAAAGTGCTTTATATTAATGTCGGAATTAATTTAATTACAAAAATAATTTTAAAGTTTATAATAACCATTGTTGTAAACAATTCTTGTGGCAATATATTAAAATTTGAAATTTCTCCAATTATAATTTCCTTCAATCGCCAGAACGACTTCAGGTATTCCTTAAAATAATGAATTCCTTAAAACAATAAATATTTAATAATATTTGATAAAATATAACAATTTGAATTTTTAGAAACAAATTGAAATAAACAAATTCAAAATTTTGGCCCTTTCAAATAGAATTTTTTTGCATTGGAAATGTATTAAGCTATTTGACGAATGACTGCTAATCACAAAAATATTAGAAAAGTTAACAATAACCACTGTTATTAACAATTCTGGTGACAAAATATTTAAACTTATAAGTTTTTATCAAATTTAAATTTTCTTTGATGTCCAGAATGGAAATTATCATTTGAAAAAACTATAAATTTTAATATTTTGCCACAAGAATTGTTTATTAAATAGTTATTATAATCTTTTCAATTAGTTTTGTAATTAAATGTCGTTTCTACATTATTATGAAGCACTTTTAGCAAACAGAACATTTTTTACGGATAATAAGACTATTTGTTAATTTGCTCATGCAATTTGTTTATAGCAAATAAATGAAATAATGAAAAATTATTTATATTCTATGAGCCCCTAAACATTGAATTAATACAATATAAAGTTGACCTAATCAGTTATTAAAGCATAAAAAATTGTTATGATTTTCCTGGTTATATATAGTTCTGTACTCCAACCCTTTAACAAAGAAAGCACTTAATGGACTGTTATAGAGTAGGCCTTTATAAACAGAAAAAACCTGTATATTTCAATATTCAATAGATTGAGTTTATTTCGAAACTAGAAAACAGTGGTAGGGTTTAAAACTGTTATCGACTAACTGACTATCATTTAAGTGGCGCCTGCGGGCGTCCTTGGGTATTAGATTGCGGAAGACTCGATTGAATTATTAGCGGGACTGAGAAATCCGCAAAGCGTTATAATTGCCGCGCTTCCTCGAAGGAGACTGTGAAGCACATCGCGCATCGGACCATGCCTTGTGCTTTGCGCCATGGAGGGTCGTTGGTAGGCGGACAGAACATTTTGACAAGAAATGGCGCCGCGCCGCGCAAGAATCAAGAATCTGCTAGCCTATTCCCTTCCTATCCGAGGAGTCGATGGGTATCAACTCCTGGAATTCGACCTCTAGGACGGTGTGGGACCCACTCTCGAGGTCGCTTCGGCCCGGTGACCCTTAGATAAGGCTCACGCCCTAATAAGAGGGTACACACATGGTTACTCGTCTTCTAAATTCTCGACCCTCAATCTAGACAATCTAAACCGCAAACTGACCCCCCCCCCCCCTCTTTTTCCATCCTCGCCTCTGTCGTTTATTTCTTACTTCTACAAAGAAATGAGTTGGAAAGAGTCTATCCAAATTATGTAGAAATTGTGCCATGTTCACCCCAAGTACCTGGACTGAAAGACCGCACTCTAAATCTAAATAAGTCAAACTCTGACGATTAAAATTAGTCAAGCATGCTTTGACTGAAAAATCAGTCAGTATTTCACAAATGAGTAAATGATGGAAATTCACGATGCTTGACTGGTGGAAATATTGATAGTTACTGGTTAGATCAATCAAAATGACTGTTTTAATTGTTGAAAGTTACTAGTTATTTAGTTATATCATGCTGATTTAATTAGTCATTGATTCTAATCACCTCATTAAAGATGACTGATTTTTTAAATGACAGTTACAGTTTAAATCATTCTCAAACTCAATTGCTAATTCCCAGATAAAAAAGTTATAAATATAGTTTATATATAGTGGATAAGACAATTATATTTTTCATTTGTTTTATACATTTTTCTGTTTAAAACAAATCAAAAATATCAGCGTTTTGTCCACTATATATAAACTATACATAATTATTTTACGTGGATTCACGAAGTGGATGATAATTATTAGCTTAATTTGTTTTTATTGGTACAAAAGAAATCTTCTTGGTTCAAAATTCACGTTCTAGGTTGAATTTAACTGTTTTTGATTTAAAATTAAAACATATTTTTTGTTTGAGATATCAACTATTACACTTTTCATTGACTATTTATATTTTTTGTTTAAAAACTCAACTATTTGGTTGAAAATTGAATAAATTCGTTAAAAGTCCATTTTATGTTTAACATTCGTCACTTTAGTTAAAAATAGGTATATTTTTTGGTTTAATAATTAATTGTTTTAATTTTATGTATTTTGTTAAAAAATCGTATTTTTGGTTCAATTTGACTGTTTTTATTTATTTAAAATAACAGTATATTGTGATTAGAGTGGGCAATCTAGAAACATTCTCTACGAGTGGGTAATACTATTTTGTCCAACAAATACGCGAAAAAGACGATTTTTTTCGTCTGAGGTTCAATTCACAATGAGAGTCGTAAACGTCGAAGTTCCAACGTATATACGATTTGACGTCCTACGCACGTTGTTGCCAAATATCCGAGCAGTTTTACCATTTCGCGTTTTTTGTCTTCTCGCTACGACCATTGGTAACAACGTGCATATCACGTCAAATACGCATATACGTTCGAACGTCGACGCTTACGACTCTTATTAAGATCGGCCCTCAAATTAGTAGAACACTGCACGAAATACCAACATGAAGGCGAGTGACGGATATACATTGCCTCTGTTGCAAAACGCCCACCTGAGTTGTAGATGGCGTCACGCGTCGGCATGTTTAATCACACATTCATGGCTATTCATATAGATTTGAAATATCTATCTTGAATAGAAAATGCAGTAATAGTCTTAGCAAAAAGGTAAAAACACCCCCGGAATCGCCTGAGCCATATCTCTAGGTGTTTTTTTTTTCAATTTTTTAAAAAAGTCATTTTTTAAAACAATTTCGTTTTTAAGTAAAATTTAACCTTTATTATAAAAAAACTAAAAGTTCTATCGGAAAAGTAAAGGCAGTTCCAGATGCATCTCGGCAATAAATGAAAAAAATGTTAAACAATGCAAAAAAGTTTGTTTAAACATTGTTTTTACCCCCTCCACGCGAACATCTTTACGATATCACTTGGCGCATATAGATTTGATTATATAACCTGTATTATAAACCAAACTAAACGTCCCATCGAAAATGTAAAGATAGTTCTGGATTCATCTCTCGTGGAAAGGGCGAAACAGTGTTTGAACTAACTCTTTTGCATTGTTTAAATTATTTTTTTATGGCCTTGGACTGATTTCGGAATGATAGAAACGTAAACAGTGAGGGCCGCCTGAGTTTTCCAATTGGAATATTTATCTATATATATATATATATGTATGTATATAATGTCGCAACTGCTCTCGCCCTTCTGTCTCGAGAAACTGTGCGACCCAGCAATTCTATAGGAAAGCCGAGAACGGGGTGACTGAAAGTCAGAGTTTCGTGTAATCAAATCTATATTCGCCATAGGATGTCGTCAAGGTTTGTGCGTGGAGGGGGTAAAAACAATGTCCAAGTATGGGCCACAGAGTTCTACCGATCAGGGCCAGATCCGGAAATCCGATCGGGGCCAAATCGGTATTAGGCTTGAAATCGGGCGATTCCTGCACGGGCTGTA
>NC_046666.1:73618455-73619706 GCF_010883055.1 Belonocnema kinseyi | reverse complement strand
TTCGCACGCGGCTCGCAAGTTTGTGTGATCTTGTGCTTCGTGCTCGATAATGGGGTTTCTCGCGCTTCGCGCTCGGGTGTTTCTTCCTTACTCTTGGAATACATGTTATTCTGCTAACATGTTATTCCGCTAAAAATAGGATTTATGTTTTCATATGACATTGAGGTACATTCTAAGATTTCTAAGGACGTCTTTAGGGCGTCCAGGTGCCCACTTGCATGGCTCAGACGATTCCGGGGATGTTTTTACTTTTTGGCTAGCACTATTACTGCATTTTAATTCAAGGTACAAATTTCAAATGTATATGCATAGCTAACTTCTAGGTCGTTCACTTTCTCCCACTGTTCCACGTACTTTTTCCCCTTGTTAGAAGCTTTTCCCTCACTAGTGGAAAAAACATGCTAGTTTTCAAAGTTCACGTCAACGATTGAGAAATCGCTCATTTTGTCCAATATTTATTGACGAAAAAGTCGTCTTTTTTGAGCAGGTGTTGGACGAAAATATTTTTTGATGGAATTACAAGCTTTACAATTTTAGTTGAGAATTCATCTCTTTAGTTGAATTTTTTTTTAAATTCCTATCATTTATCATTGAGAAAGTATTAAAACTGTTAGCAATCTCGAAAAAAACGTATCGATTTGAAAATTCTTAGTGCGTCCGTTTGTATTGCTCAGAAAGTCGAACAATTTATCCTTATGACTTCTCGACCAAAAGAAAATTATTAGAGTTATTTTTTGTGGATCAAAAGCGAATGTAAAAAATTCTATTTTTAAGCCAAATGACGACATATAAGTAAAAAGGCTATATAGAAGAAATTGTAGTCTTTCAAAAAATCTATAATTATTCATTCAATCAAACTTCCTTTTTAGCCAAACGTCGGAAAATATGAGGAAAAGTTTTTGAAGGAATTTCAGTGCTTAAAAATGTGTACAACATTTCTTTGATTCTTTTTTTGACGGAACTGCTCGTTTTTAATTTATGTATCGAAATTGCTAAGCAAAAATCAGAAATTTCAATATTACGCCAAAAGACACGAGATACGTAAAAAATCAAAAAGAAGACTTGTAGAATACATGACTTTATTCATAAAAAATAATATGAAAACATAAATCCTATTTTTAGCGGAATAACATGTTAGCAGAATAACACGTATTCCAAGAGTAAGGAAGAAACACCCGAGCGCGAAGCGCGAGAAACCCCATTATCGAGCACGAAGCACAAGATCACACAAACTTGCGAGCCGCGTGCGAA
>NC_046666.1:73616613-73618355 GCF_010883055.1 Belonocnema kinseyi | reverse complement strand
TACAGCCCGTGCAGGAATCGCCCGATTTCAAGCCTAATACCGATTTGGCCCCGATCGGATTTCCGGATCTGGCCCTGATCGGTAGAACTCTGTGGCCCATACCTGGACCCGACCGGGCCAGACGATTTCCTACTGAAACGCCATCTCTATGCGCTCGCAGAACTAGTGCTGCTTGATGTTTTCTGATAGTGGAGTGAAATTTGTATACATACTACTCGTTTATAATATTCTATCAATGATTAAAAATGCATAATGCGAGTAAGCCACGTGTTCGGAGGCACCAAACACCAGCCAGAAACCAGCGTGAGAAAGATGAGAGTAAGTAATTACACTCTGTGGGCTCATTGAAACCTAACCTTAAATACATTATAATAAACTAAATTGTTTCAATTAAAATTAGTATATTTACCATTAGATGAGTCAAATCTTGTTATATGATGAAATTTATCAAGTTCTTTTGTTTTCAATTATTATTTAAGAACTCAAGGTTTTTCGATTTAATGTAGTTAGAATTATTAAATCTAATGACAAGAAATGGATTGCAGTATGCACAAAATTGTAATGTTTTTAGATTGTGAGAATAAAATATGTGATACAATCGATTCAGTTATTGAAACTTTGATTCTGTATTAATAGTAAATTTATTACAGACATTCATTAGTAACAAATTTTTATAACATGAATTTCAGAATCAAGTAGTACAATCAAAATGCAAAATGCCAATTGTGTAGGGATTCCAACAAGAGCTAGTTACTCAAATGCGCATGCGTCGCATGCGGCATCTATTTGCTTTCGCGCGAAGTTTAAAATGCTAAACAAAGTTATTTTTCTTTTTTATTATAAACAATGACATTTCAACTTATAAAAATGTCCATTAGGCCAAAATTAATAATTAACAATAAAAATAAATTAAATGCATATTCTGTAAATAATATTTAAAATAACCAGAAATATTTAATTCAAAACTTTTCATTTTTGTTAAAAAGTTGTTTGGACTACATTTTTTCTTAACAGACTTGATAAAATAAAAGGATAGAATAAATGATAGCTCATTTTTTCGGCGAAAGTATTATCTACAACCACCTTCTCGAATTTCTCAAGAAGTAATGCAATTGACAGAAAATTGAACTTCTTTACAGTAAAACGTTAATAAATCGTAAATCATAGGTTATAACCCGCTGATTTTCTTTGGAAGCAGTCGAAAATGTCAAGTTGTAGGGAATCTTTTTGTAAAAAAAGTTTTTCTAATTTGTTAAGAAGTTTTATAGACATTTTTTTTCAAGAAATTAAAATTGTTAATTAAAATATTTCTGGTTATCATCCATTTTTTTCATAAAAAATTATCCTTTTCATGAATGGCGTGTGTCTCATCCGCGATCTGGCCCACCCAGTATTCCCGATCGTGACCCGATCTGGACTGGTCTGGCCCCGATCGGAGCCAGATCGAAACTTCTGCACGGGAGTAAATAATAATTAATATAAAATACAAATTATAATATTTTAACCTAAATGATTAAACGCGATATAAAATGATGGAATAAGATGGCATGAGGAATAAGATAAAGAGTAATAATTCGCAATACAGAAAAGGTTAGATTTTCTGAAAAGTGAATAAAATAAATCGATAAAGCTTTTTAAAAATTATAGAGGAAAACATGATTTAATATAATTGCACAGAGAAAGAGAAAGTTTCAGGAAGTATATAAAAGTCTTATAAGCAAAGAAATATTTTTAAATACAAT
>NC_046666.1:73603173-73616513 GCF_010883055.1 Belonocnema kinseyi | reverse complement strand
AAATGTTTTAATACACCCTAATTATCGACTATTGTTCTGCAAGCAAAAAAAAAGATGAAATTGCAAAGCTTTTAAAAAAAGTGAAACAAAGAGCCCCACTTTAGACATCAAAGTTTTAAGAAGTTCCATTCATGCCTGAGGGGCATCAAAAAATTCCCTCCAGGTATCCTTTGAGAAGCTCCCACAGCCGCGAGAGTGCAATAAACTAATAAAGCGTGGTCCAAATCGTCGAAATTTAATTTCTCCTGAAAAAAACTCAGTGGTAAAGTGGTTGTTTCTTCGTAATAACTAACCTCTCCCACCTTCCTTTACCTTTCAGTACAAAATTCTGGACAGCTTCAACTTCAGAAAAGTCACTCCATAACTTCGTTCCTGTGATTATTGCTTGCACCGGTGATTATGCTGCTTCAAAAAACAGATCGTTTAAGAAGACTGGAGCTACCGCAAACCATCTCTGGGAATCTTGTGCTAAGAGTCGTAAAAAATGGACACTTAGCCGCTTAGCACTTCGGAATTTGAAGGAAAAAATGACAAAAACAAAGTTGCAGCTGCGACAATGGTATTTTTACAATAAAAAATTAAAACTGTGGGAAGCTGTAATATTTTTTTTTTTTCTAAGAGAAACAAATTTTTTAGTGGAATGCGCGGCTAGTCTGGATCAGTTCAACCTAAAAATGCTTGCATATCAATGCCTTCTTTTGTCACATTTAGGATACTAAAGTAACTAAAATTTACAAAATTCAGTAGCTGAAAACAAAATTTAGTAACTTTTATAGTATTTACTCAATTTTCATTAAAATTCGGAACTGGTATCTGAAAATTACAAATAGTTTCCTACATTTCCTAAATGGTAACAGAAATGTAAGTTATTGTGACCAAAATAAGTGCGCAGTTATCGTGGAAAAGAATCGAAATTTGTACGAGAAGCAGAAACTGGAAAAAGTGTTGAAATCGCAAATAAGGGCAACGACTTAGAAACTCGATGAGGTTCATGAGGTTGATAAGCGAATTATCTTCACAATACATGAACTTATAAAAAAGTAAATGAGGCCCGCAATTATTGAATTGTAACAGCTGCGTAAATTAATATATAACCCTAGAAAGTCATACCTCCATTTTCGATCTAATAAGTCATTCTGGGTCACTGTGACCCTGCGTAATTTTTGATGAGCTGCCATTAAAAAACTACGAGTCCTAAAAATCCACGAAAATTTTGAACTAAAGTTGAAACATAGGGAAATACATTCCAGTAATAGGAAGTTGCCACGTTCATTATTTGTACTTTTTTTAAATTAGTGAAAATTGTTTTTTCTTTTTTTTTCATGTGATTTTTCTGAAAAATCATAACTTTTTAAATCTTGAATAGTATGCGTTTTCCTCTAAATGGCCTTTTTAAATGAAAATCCAGGATATTTCATAGATAAAATCCATACTTTATTCAAGTTTATTGATGTTTATAAAGTGCAAAGCTTTTAAACGTCAGAAAATTAGAAGTAGTTTAATAAAAA
Organism: Belonocnema kinseyi; assembly: GCF_010883055.1. Taxonomy (NCBI): domain Eukaryota; kingdom Metazoa; phylum Arthropoda; class Insecta; order Hymenoptera; family Cynipidae; genus Belonocnema; species Belonocnema kinseyi. Next base: position 73,615,005 of record NC_046666.1, on the reverse strand, counting down.
AAATAATATTACTCAAGTACATAAGTGCAATTAGTCTGTTCTTGGGCAATTAGTAAACATGTATACACGATGTTCATCGGGCATCGGGCACCTGATAAATTACAAGTTTCTTAAAAATGTTAAGAAAAAACCAAATCCATATTTTAAAACCACTTTACTTAAACTTTTTAAACACATTTTGAAATTTTTTCTCGAAAAAAGAAACACTTTTAATGCTGCACAAAGTACACTTCAGTCATACCAGGGTCAAAGTGACCCTGCGTTCACTTTGTACAGCTGCACTCAGAAAAATGGTTGGTTGACACATCCATTTTTTATTGGTTAAGAAATCGTTGGTTAGTACACCTGATCAGAATGATCGACCATCTGAGTCCGTTGGATACAGAAATCATTTTTACATATAGAGCGTTAGATAGCTACCACATCATTCTATTGGCTCATGCATCCTCTGCATAGGTGGCGCGGCCAACGAGTTGGCTAGGACAGCTATTTCATTTGATGGACGGTTTGCAGGCGTTTGCAGAAGAATCGTCATTAGTCATTTTCGAGTCGAGTGATAGTTGTGTGATGTGCAATGTCAATTTTAAATAGTGTTTCGTTATTTTCAATAATCAGTAATGGACCAACAAACCGTGCAGTTATTGACGAAGTGGCAGTTGGCCCCATTGATGAAAAATTCAAGCGTAAGTATTGCTATACGTATATGCGTGACTTTTAGAGGTTATGAACCGCACATTGATTGTTACAGGCATTTCAGTTCTTTTTCCTTTCTTAATAATCCCATATATTTGTTTAATATACTTTTTAATTTTGTTCCTACTTTTGTTGTGACCCATAGTTTATTTTATCTTTGAAGAAGCATATTGTGACCCTAAACTCAAAATCAAAAGTTTGAATTGAGTCTGAAGCTTTTTTTTTGTTTGGCAGAGAAATTGATTGATTATGCAGCATTAATTTGTCTTTTCAAAGAAGACTTCGATAAACTTGTGCCACAATTAGGCTTCCAACAAAATTATTAGCAGGACTGGGGCGATTTTTGAGCACTTCCAGAATGGCTATAGCCTAAATTTGAAAACGATTTATGATGACGTCACTAGTTCCATTCTCTTGCGCGCTGAAAAAAATATCTTACGGTTTTAGTCATCGGACAGGGTCAAATTGGCCCGGAATGACTTTCTAGGTTTAATCCATGGATTAATATGGAATTGCATAGTGATTCCACTATTCACGTCAAATGACACCCTCTTGGCTAGATGGATTATAACTGTGATTTTTAATCGTCCCATTGGTCATTAATTTTAATATAAAATTACAGTATACGTATATTTGTATATTTTTTGAAGTTTTTAGCTACAGCAACTGAAAATTATACTAAATTGTAACAGAATTCTCTTAAACATATGACTAAAGCTTTATGCTTTTGTTGCTGTAATTTTAGTATCTGTTTAAGAATAATTAAGAAACGGTTTCTCCATAAAGCTTTAGTGCCACATCTCTGAAAATTCCTACAGAAATTTCTAACAGTATAGTTTAAAATACTTTCCCTTCCTCAAATATATAAAATTATAGTGTCACCAGATTTTTAAATTGTGTATTTTAGTCTTTAGACTAAAAAATATGAAGATCTACTAAAATTGCATTTATTTTAATATTCATGCATTTTTCACAAGCTTCAAAGCGGAGAAAAATAGGATTATATCTCTAATATTAAACAAAAATATTTTAATGTTCCAGATACGCATGCGATAAAATTAATTTTTAATATCGAGAATTCTGAGTTTTAATTTTATTGAAATTGAAATCAGGAAGCATTCTAAACAGGAAAATAAGTATATATCGTTGAATCTTTTAAAATATAACCTAAGTGTATTTTTCTCTTTCGTCACGTTTTCTGCCCTCATTCTCATTCCCGCCTACTGCTCACGCGCCCGTTTATTTGTGCTTTTCGAGCCTTCAATTATACATAAAACTGGAGCGTGATTACAAGGTCATATCTTAAATATTTATTACTGACATGAACACTTTTTACTTTTTGTCTTCCTGTTTAATAATATATGTAAAATTAATTACATTCTCATCAAGAGAAGGTATTAGATTTGTGTAAAATTTGACCCCCCCCCCTCCCCGTTTTTGTCCAATGTCCACGTTTTGAGACCTCCTGAATCCGAAAAACTGTTTTTTACGAATGTGTCTAACTGTGTGTGCGTGTGTGTGTGTGTGTGTGCGCGCGTGTGTCTCTGTAGATTTTTAGTTTGTAAGCACCATAACTTTCGAAAGAATTAACAGATTGGATTGGCCTTTGTATACTCTTTTAGTGTCCTAAAATAAAGGTCAAGTTCGTTATCCAACCATTTTGGGTGAAAATTCAAAAAGGGAACGTATTTGGAAAATTTTTGAGACCACTTTTTTTAAAATTCAATAATTGTCTGTACGGATTATCATAGTATTCAATCAGACGAACAATTTATCTTCATGACTGTTTTTTATAAAATCAAAATTTACCACCGTTATAGGATTTACAAAATTTCAAAAAACACAAGAAAATCAACATTTTAAGCCAAATAACGCATGGTATGAAAAATGTCAAGAGAAGAAAACTATTTATTTTTCCTTGTCCTACAAGATTGTTCAAACACCTTTTTGATTTTTTTTTTAAATTGAAAATTCCAATTTTGACAGAATAAAAAAGAATGAAAAATAAAATAATTACATTTTACGGTTAAAATGTGCAAAATGGGTAAAAAGGTGACTGAACAAAAATTGTGCATTTAAAAAAGGTCTACAAATTTGTTATGGTTAACTTTTTGATAGCATGTGTATTTTGTGTTTTAATTGTGAAACACGATATTAACAATAAAAAATCGGCCCGCTGCGTGGGCATATTCTCATCAAAACTTATGTTTTTAAATTTCTTTTTCGTCTCATGTGTGCATTAGCAAAATATTTACTTTTTTTAAATGCCCTTAATGTTATTTAAAAAAAAAAAATAAAAAAACAGAAGTATCAAAACATTATGCATGGCAAATTAATGAATTTTTACATTTTCATCAGGAGAAGGTATTAGATTTGTGTAAAATTTGCCCCCCCCCCCCGTTTTTATGAAATGTCCATATTTTGAGACCCCCTGAATATTAAAAACAGTTTTTCATAAATGTGTCTGTCTGGCTGCGTGTGCGCGTGTATGTGTGTGTCTGTATGTCTGTAGACTTTTAGTTTGTCAGCACGATAACTTTCGAAAGAATTAACAGATTGGTTTGGCCTTTGATATACACTTTTAGTGTCCTAAAATAAAGGTCAAGTTCGTAAAACAGCTATTTTGGATCAAAATTTAAAAAGTGAGCGTATTTTGAAAAATTTTGAAACCATCTTTTTTCAAGATTTCAAGATTCTATGAACGGTTATTCATAGTACAAAGAAACTCAAATAATTTATCCTCATGACTTTTTTCTATAGAAAGAAAATGGTCAAAGTTAGAGCTTTTTCAAAATCCAAAAAAACAAACTAAAATGAACATTTCAAGCCAAAGAACGCATGATATGAAAAACATTTTTTCAAGATTTCAAAAATCTATGTACAATTATTCATAATACTCAGAAACTCAAACAATTTATCCTAATGGCTTTTTTCTGTAAAAACAAAATTATCAGAGTTAGAGCATTTTAAAAATCCAAAATAAACAAACTAAAATTAACATTATAAGCCACACAACGCACGATATGAAAAAAAGCCAAAAAAAAGAAAAACATTGCTTTTTGAAAGCCCTACAAGCTTATGATAACAACTTTTTTAATTTAGTCGAATAGTTAAAAATTCCAAATTTGATTGTACCAAAATTAATGAAAAATCCAAACATTCCATTTTTCTATCAAACTATGCAAGATACCAAAAAAATGAATAAGCTAAAATTGCGCGCCCTGGAAAGACCTACATATTTATAATAAATCACTTTTCGATAGGATGCGTAGATTTTGTTTTTAGTCGTAAAAAAGCATTAATAATAAAATAATAACATTTTTTTGGACTAGCGACACAAGCTACGGAGAAAAATGAGACAAAACCTGTTCATCAAAAAAAGAGCTATAATTTTAGATAAGACACGTAGTTTTTGCTTTAGACGTAAAAATTAACATTCAAAATAAAAATATTAAATCTTTTTGAAAATGACACAACGTACAAACTAAAATTAACAGACAAAAAATGTTCGCCTGAAAAAATCTATTAATTTATTATTAATCATTTTTAGATACAGTTAAGTTTTAAATTTTTTGTTTTGTTGTGTTGGTACACTCGCCACGATCATATGTTCAGAGTTTTGACTATATAGCTCGTGTTTTTTTCTGGCAGAGGCGTAAAAGGTTAGAAGGGTTTGGTGTGCTCGGCGATTTTATTCTTTCGAAAAAAATGAAGCAAAGAGTTTGCATTAAATTTTGTATGAAAAATGGAATCCAGTGCTCTAAAACTCTTGAAATGTTGACAGTTGCATACGGTAAGTCTACTCTGAGTAAGAAAAATGTGTATAAGTGGTACAAGCTGTTCCAAGAAGGCTGAGAGGATGTCGAAGACGAACCTCGCTTTGGACGTCCCAGCACGTCAACAACAGATGAAAACGTTCAAGCAGTGGAATAAATGGTGTTGAAAAATCGTCGAATTACCATCAGAGAAGTTGCTGAAGATGTTGACATATCGGTTGGCTCATGCCATGCTATCTTTTCGGACGTTTTGGGCATGAGACGTGTGTCAGCGAAATTTGTTCCAAAACTGCTTAATTTTGATCAAAAGATCCATCGCATGACCATCGCTCAGGAAATTTTGAATGAAGTCAATGATGATATTCACCGGATTTGGCCCCCAGTGACATTTTTCTTTTCCCATAACTGAAGAGAGCCTTGAAAGGACATCGATTTTCAACGATTGAGAAGATAAAAACTGCATTGCTGAAAGAACTCAAGGCTATACCACAAAATGATTATCAGAAGTGCCTCGATAATTGAAAAAAGCGTTGGCACAAGTGTATTATATCTGAGGGGGATTACTTTGAAGGGGACAACATAAATATTGAGGAATAAATGAATATTTTTTGATAAAACCATAAAGTCATTTTATTTTTTGAACACACCTCGTATATATTCCTGTATTGGACCCTATACAGACGGACAGTATTTTTTATTTAATCGTAAAAAACAAGATTAAAAATAAAAATAAATGATAAAAACAAGGAAATAAAAATTAGCATGATTTAATTTTTATGCATATTATGAATATGTAATGATATAAATTTATTGAAATGATACATGTTTCAGCGCAGCTTAAAATACAATTTAAAGCAAAATAAGAAACAAATATAAAAATAATCATGATAAATACAATTTTCTCTTTATTTTGCAATTTTTGAATAAGCAATCCCAGTCAGAGTTACATAAGAAATGTATCATATTTAATATAAAAGTGTTGTGTATAATGTAGAAAAGTTGACATTTTGGACAAATCGAGTGCGAAGCACGAGATACGTGATGAGAATGTATGAGTTAAAGCCGAAAGCGCTTTAACAAAAGAGAGTTCAAAATCACAAAATTACAGTTGTCAGTCTGTTAACCTTTGATTTTAAAAGGTGTGTCCACGAATGTGGGAGACATATAAAGACCGAGCGCATTGCGCGAGGTAAATACATAATCGAGCGCGAAGCGCGAGAACCGACAGTTTCGCGCCCTAGGCGCGCTCAAACTTGCGCCCTATTTTTTTATTTCTATTTGAAATTATGATTTCACCATAATATAATACATAATTGTATATACCATTAAGCCATCCCTTTTGGGGTATGCGTGACTCACTCGTTGAGGAAGGAAATACTTTGAAACTCTTCACTAGCCCTCCCTTCTATACCCCTTCCGAGAATTGACGCCGCGCCGCTTGTTGGTGTAACAGGTGCTGCGCGGGGTGTGCGGGATCTACGGCTGTCCCTCAGGCCAGCAGTCAAGCGTGAACAAACAAAAGCGGATCAGGCTAGAATGAGTTAGTTGCCACCTACTGTCTGCCCCGAAATCGGGGCTATAGAAGAAGTTCACTGTAATGTATGGAAAGGGGTGTATATTTTTCAAATTGATCTAGAATTCCCTTATTATTCGATTAAAAAACACGTTCGTTCCGTTATACTTCTCCGACCCAGGTTGCTGATCAATCTCTCTAGCGATTACGTCGAGTGAAGAGCTTCCAAAGCTATTTCTTGGCACTGATAACTTCCTTATATTCGTTTAAGCACTATATTTTTTGTTGCATTAAAATTAATTTTGAAGTCCGCATTCTTGATGCCTAATCCTTAATACATAATGCTTAATGCTTGTCCTCAATTGACTCTGCCATAATCACCTTATCATCTACGAAAGCCATCCCACGTATCCTCACTGTCCCGAGATCCACCCTTTATTCTTCGAAGAGGACCATCCAATTTGGTTGCAGAGCATTTTGTTTCAACGATCATTTGACTCTCGAGATCATAATGGCAAGTCCATTCAGAGCAATTTGTTCTCATTTTTTGGTTCATTTATCAGACTAAACAAAATGGCCGCCAATTCTTGGCGCCTGTGTCATAACGACATAACCTTAAAAATGGTATCTAAATGCACGCAAGTGACAAATACACTTATCAGGTGATAATTTGTAATATCAGATATCGTTTTTTTTTTTACTTTTCAAGTACAGTGCACGACCAGAAACCATAAAAAGCTTTACATTGAGCTAAGGCACTCTAAGAATGTCAGCCATCTTAGTTTGACTTTATGCATGATCCTGAATCAGGTCATAATCCTATCCCGTGCTTATCTCGGTCTGGCCCCGATCAGGGCCAGACTAGTCCAGGTCGGGTCCCGATCGGGAATCCTGGTCGGGGCCAGGTCGCGGATGAAACACACGCCCAGATCGGGGTCAAATCGGGACACCCGATTGGGAAACCCGATCGGTGCTACATCAGTGTCCGATCGGTACACGATGAGTCTTATTATAATCCAATCATGAATTTCACGAATGGAGATTTAATATAAGTAAACTCGAAACTATCGAATGGTCCTCTCCTTTCGAAGGCCACCTCAATATTTTGATGGTATCTGTTTTAATTTCTTGAAAAAAAAATGTCGATAAAACTTCTTAACAAATTAGACAAAGTTTTTCGAAAAAAAATTCCCTACAACTTGACATTTTCAAATGGTTCCAAAGAAAATTATCGGGACATAATCTATTATTTACAATTTATTAACATGTTTCTGTTAATAAATACAATCTTCTGACAATTGCATTACTTCTTGAAAAATTCGATAGATAAAACAACTTTTAAAAAAAAATCAAATTTGTGAATTAAATATTTCTTGTTATTTTAAATATTATTTACAGATTATGCATTCAATTAATTTTTATTATTATTCATTAATTTTGACCTAATGAACATTCTTATAAGTTGAAATGTCATTGTTTATATTAAAAAAGAAAAGTAACTTGTTTTAGTATTTTAAACTTCGCGCGAATAGCAGCCAATTAGATGCGGAGTGCGACGCATGCGCAGTTGAATAACTAGCTCTTGTTGGAATCCCTACGCAATTGGCATTTTGCATTTTAATTGTACTACTTGATTCTGAAATTTAAGTTATGAAAATTTGTCTTCAATGTATTTCTGTAATAAATTTATTATTTATACAGAATCAAAGTTTTAATAACAAAACCGATTGTATCACATATTTTATTCTCAAAATCTGAAAACATTACAATTTTGTGCATACTACGATCCATTCCTTGTCAATAAATTTGATAATTCTAACTCTACATTAAATCGAAAAACCTTGAGTTCTTAAATAATAATTTAAAACATCTAATGGTAAATATACTAGTTTTACGTGAAACAATTTAATTTATTATAAATTATTTGAGGTTAGGTTTCAATGAGCCCGCAGAAAAAATCAAGTTGGAAATCGGTCTAGCCCCGTCGGGCCCAGGTATGAGCCCTTTAATTTTTTATTTCTATAATTTGTAAGATTTCAAAAGTTTTTATATTCATATGTTTCAACTTTGCATTTTACAAAACTTCAATTTTCCAAAATTCTACATTATATATCATTATGCATTAAATCTAATTTTCAATATACTGCATTACATTATCTGCTTGTATTGCACGGAGAAAAATAGATTTGAAGAACGTTGTAGTTGTTACAATGCCACATGGTAAAATGAAGGACCTGCTATTTGAAAATGTAAAATCCACATGAAAATTGATAGAAAATATAAATTGCACAGTGAAAATTACTTTTCAAACAGCGAAAACCCTTATTCTCACATAGTAAATATAATTATTTGAAAATATGGTGGATGACTCTATGTAGAATTGTACTTCATAACAAAAAATTTGTTATTTCTTCCCGTATAAGAACGTACTTTTCTCTATTAGTACCAAGTTATTTTTATTAGGTAGATGTAGTAGAACGTATTATTCGCATTGGGTGGTAAGTCTTTGAAAAAATAGCGGTAGAAACCGAGAAAAAATGTCAGAAAAATCATTTACATGGGAAGTTATTCCCATAAACGCAGGTAACAAGTATTATCTTACATAGTATAAATTTTCTTTTATAAGCTTGTTGCTTTGCCTATTTGACATGGTACTTTTCTCCTTTTTCATGTTGAAGTATTCCCACATGAGCGGGTACCAGACTCCATTTGACACAATTAATTTTTCCCTGTATATCTCGGGCGTTCGAACCCTTTTCACATAGTATTTTTCAATGTAAATTGTAGCCTGATAGGCATAGTGTCAAAAAAGAAGCTGCCGTTTCTTTTAAGGAATCCAACTTTATTTCGAATGGTACAATATGCCTTATGGCCTAAGAGATAATATAACTGTTCTCATGGTATTTTTCACAAATCTGTCATGTTCATATCACTAGAATATGAGTTGATTTTATCCTGGTTATTTAATAAAATGAACATTTCTAATGCTCTGCCATGCCATTTATCCAAAGCGACGCTTCAGTTGTCATCTATCTTCAGTGAAGTGTTTGTCCTGTTGTTTGTATCCTTTTTTCAAGTAACGGCTTTGTCAAAATTAGATGTGTAATAAAAAATTGGATCTGCTTATATAGTGAATGTGACTAACACGCAGGTGAGAATTTTAAGGTAAGTGTAATCAATTATTGAAGCTTTATAGAAATTATGGTGTAACTAACTCTATGCTTTAATAAAGTACATAACTCTCTCTAACTAAACAATTTACGACACTTTACCGACAATACGTAGGCTGTATAGTTTTATTCAAAGTTTAGGTTTATGTTAACGGACCGTCAAAGGTACTTGCTCTTTCGTCCCTTTTAAACCACGAATCATTTTCATCATGCTTACGTAGTGAAGAAATGGGAACGTCACAGTGACGAAGTGGTTGAAGTACAACGATCCGCACATAAAGCCACTTTCTGTGATTAAGATACCGTCAATGAGAATGGAGCTACATTTTACAAGTGTTTGCACGGTAAATGCAGATTAAAGAAAAATTCTTTCGTTAAATCTATTTATTCAAAGTAATTAAATTCACTATACAAGTTGAGTGGTTGAATACAACAATATTAACAAACACGAACTGATGTATTAGACTGAGATAGATCGTATTGGTTTCGAGGGTAGTACAAGACTGGTCCTCCGCTGAGGAACGGGCAAGGGTTCAACTAGATTCCAATGTTGCAGAGACAAAATTTAACTACAATTCAAAATATGGAAAATTGACAACGTTGGAATTTGTCTATTTGGTAATTCGTTAAGCAGTGAAAACCGAAGACCGGCACGGTTTCTTGAGACTCTAACCCTACGTCTATAAACCCTTGACACGGTCAGTTTTCAACATCTGCACTGAACCTTTTTCTGACACGGTCTGCTTAATGATTCATCTTAAGGAGAGATTTCAAGTGTGGGCATTTTCAGTCGTTCCAAACCTAGTATAAGTATAAAAAATATAAACTGAACTCTGAAGAGATATCAATGCTGAAGTAGAAGGATTCAATACCAGGACAAATATGAGAATATAGAAAATATAAGTTGCAATTATACATAATTCAGACAATTCTTACGAGGTAATCATTCACTCAAACATCCCGCCCACTTTGAAAGATCTCCTTTCTAAATCTAGAAATATTTGCACTCAAAGAATCGTTTACGAGTAAACTGCAGTACATATAGACAGCTTATATAAATTGAAAGAAATGAACATTTTAATTTATAAAACATATATATGATGGCTAGTAACAATATTAATCACTGATAACGGGATCATCGATGGGCAAGACACATAGCCTTGAGACGGGTCGCTCTAAGCTAGAACCACCAATTCGAACAGTGGCTACTCGAATCACGTTGTCCTTGCCTGGATGTAGCTCAGTGACACGTCCAAGCTGCCACTTGAGGGGAGGAAGGTTATCCTCTTTCAAAAGAACCAAGGATCCTAATTTAATTGGATCGAAATCGGTACGGGACCATTTATACCGCTGCTGAAGCTGGTGTAAATATTCCTTTTGCCAGCGGTTCCAGAAGTGCTGGACCATTGACTGTAGATGCTGGTACCGGTTTAAACGCTGTACAGGAAGGTGGCGCAGATCTGGTTGCGGTAACGCAACCAGTGAGTCTCCAATAACGAAATGTGCAAGAGTTAGAGGCTTAATGTCGTTGGGGTCATCGGATAAAGGAGAAAGAGGACGTGAATTTAAACAGGCTTTAACTTGAGTCAACACAGTATATAACTATGCGAAAGTGAGTCTAGATTCACCGATGACTCGCTTTAAATGATGTTTCACTGATTTTACAGCACTTTCCCATAATCCACCAAAGTGTGGAGCATGAGCAGGAATAAAATGCCAATTTATTCCTTCTCGAGACGAGAAATTGGTTACCCGTTTTTCATGTTCAGTGTCAAGTAGAAGTCTTGCTAGATCATTAAACTCATTTTTTGCGCCGACGAAATTAGTTCCGTTGTCCGAAAACATGCCTTGAGGACGCCCTCGCCGAGATACAAAATGCTGCAAGCAACTTAAAAATGCGTCTGTCGTTAAATCTACCGCTAATTCCAAATGAACTGCCTTTGTCGCGAAACGCACAACGATGCATAGGTTGGCCTTAGTCGTGATTCGATTACGAGTTCTGTCCTTCACATAATATGGTCCTGAATAATCGACACCAGAAGTATTAAAGGGACGAGAAGGTGTGACTCGTGCCGCAGGTAAGCTTCATTTATTTCACAGCCACAAAAAAAAGTGTGCGAATCTGGTAACAAGACATACGTATTCCCATGGATTGTGGGGCGCTGAATTCAAATTCGGTATCAAAAATCACCCATCACGTCATGGTTGAGCCATAACCTCAAAAAATGACGAAAAATCATGCACTGAGGCAAATAAATTTCAAAATAATGCAAGTGATGCAAATTTTCACTTCAAAAACATGTCGACAACTGTGAAGGATCAACCCTTGCCTAATATCAACTTATTTAACACAACTTTACCCAAAAGAACCTGACCTCACCTAACTTGAATTAACAGAAATTTATTGGACTACACGTAAAGCTCTAGAAACATATTTTCGCAGTAGCAAATGTGTGCTACATCGAGTGGGTCAACTCGAGCCTAACCTAGAAATAAATCTAACATAGCCTAACCTAACCTAACCTCACGAAACATAATTAAACTGATTGTGTTGTCCCGTTGGGTTTGCGGTACCGTCTGAATCATCTTGGGCTTAACCTGCAAAGAGGTCAAACCTATCCTAACCTAAAAAAACCTGACCTAACCTAACCTAACTTAACTTCACGTAACACAATTAAAC
>NC_046666.1:73596020-73603073 GCF_010883055.1 Belonocnema kinseyi | reverse complement strand
ATGAGCCCAAGCTTTATGTGGAGGGGTGGTAGTAAAATTTTTTCTGGATCAACGAGGCTTTGGTTGATGATATTATGAAAACCAGGTTTGAATGAATCTCTTGAAGGCTATTTGTGATTCGTGTAATTAACTTTTTCAAGAAGCATTTTAACATTGTTATATTCTTCTTTGATGACAGTTGAGCGAGCTATAGGGATAGGAGCGTAAGTATTCGTGTTATGCAGTAAAACAACCTTAATGCTGTGTTTTGACGAATCAATAAAAAGTCGCCATTCTTCGTCTCTGTACACATTTTTCTTCAAGTGGTTCATTAGTCCGTTAACGTCAGTGCAGTACACTGAAGACGTCTCTTTGTTTTTAACGAAAAACTTTCTGATTTCTTTGTCCCTGTCGCGATAGAATGAAACTTTTGTCTTTGGCTCTAGAAGATTTCTTCTTTTTAGAAATGAAGCGGCAATTCAGAACCGTCTTTCGGTAATCCAAGATCTCTAATAAAATCATTCAGTTCTAGTTGCGACACTAATATTGGTACCTTCAATTTCATTTTATGCACGTCATATTCATCATCTTTTTCGTCATTTTCATCGGAATCATCAGAACTATTTTCTGTACGATCACTGGTTTCACTACCGTCTCCATGACGTTGACTTTCAACTTCCATTCTATCATCTTCTAAAGCGCCTAAATCAGTCTGGCGTGCATTTTTATTGATTTCAATTGCTCTTGTGACTGTGCATACATTAATATACGAAATGTTATTTTTATTTTTGGCGTTGAACCCTTTGACGGTGTAGAGTACTTGCGGTACTTTTCGTTGTTTGAATTTTTTAGACGATACGACATAAGTCTGCAGGAATTGCAAATGACGTGAGGAACCCATTTTGTTCCTTGGTGCAGCAATTTACGGTCAAAAAACTTTTCGTTAAGACTTTTCACTTCCTCGTCAATTGATTTTCGCAAACTGCTCACTTCATATTTACTGCAAATGTAACAGAATGAATCTGAGCTATTGTTGCAGGCATGCGATTGAGAAATGCTCGCGGTTTTTTTCCTTGTAGCATGAGACTCTACACCAACCAAGTGATCCATTGATGAAGAGCTACGGTCGCATGATGACGACGTCGGAGAGCCCACTTTCCCACCCTGACCAGACGCCGATACTGGGATTTTTCCCTGCATCGTAATACACTTTTTACCTGTGTCTGCCATGACGGCATGAACGCCGTTTACCCAGGACTCAGCCAATGTGGATCCGTTGTGCACCGTCACCACGTGGAGGTGCCCTGGTTACAGACACAGGCGAATAATGCTAGCAACAAGCGGTTACGAAACTCTAGACATTTACTGCTATTAATGTAAAAATATGAAAGTACGCAAGAACATGGTTGCCAGCGTAATCGGTTAGGTTAGGTCAGGTTTTTTTAGGTTAGGATAGGTTAAACCTCTATGTAGGTTAAGCCGAAGCTGAATGAAACGGTACCGCAAATACTACGGGACAACACAATCAGTTTAATTGTGTTTCGTGAGGTTAGGTTAGGTTAGACTAGGTTAGATTTATTTCTAGGTTAGGCTCGAGTTGACCCATTCGATGTAGCACACATTTGATACTGGGAAAATATGCTTCCAGAGCTTTACGTGTAGTTCAATAAATTTCTGTTAATTCAGGTTAGGTGAGGTCAGGTTCCGTTCGGTAAAATTGTTAAATAATTTGATATCAGGCAAGGGTTGATCCTTCACAGTTATCGACATGTTTTTGAAGTGAAAATTTGCATCACTGGCATTATTTTGAAATTTATTTGCCTCAGTGCATGATTTTTCGTCATCTTTTGAGGTTATGGCTCAACCATGACGTGGTGGGTGATTTTTGATAGCGAATTTGCATTCAGCGCCCCAAAGTCCATAGGAATACGTGTGTTTTGTTAACAGATCCGCACACTTTTTTGTGTGGCTGTGTTATTAATCGCGTTACTAAATGACCCGAAGGCAAAATGACCGGATGTTTTTGATCATATGGAATCAGTGCGTGATTTAATCTACCGCCCACTCTAAGCAGCCCTGAATCGTCGAGAAGTGGGTTAAGTAATTTAAGACTACTCGACTTTGCGATTTCCTTGTTGTGTTCGATGCAAAGAATCTCATCCTTGAAAGATTCTGCCTGAACTACCCTTAGGAGTCGATTTCTTGTGTCTACAATTTCTCGCGACTTTAGAAGTCCTACCTTGAAATCCGTTGTCGGCCTAGTTTGATTATCTCTGAATCGATAAATATAAGAGAGAACCCTAGTCAATGTTGTAAAAGAAGAAAAACGTTCAAAGATGCTAGATTCTTTCTTCTCGACAGTGACTTGATTCGAAGTACATTTTTTCTTACCGGGTACATATTCCAGGTCCAAAACGGGTGGGACGGGCCATTCTTATGAATTTTCTGACAACCATTCTGGTCCATGCCACCAAAGTTGAGATGCCTTCAATTCAGCTCGGGCAATTCCTCGTGAAATTATATCTGCAGGATTGTCCGGAGATGACACGTGGTTCCAAATCCCTTCCTTCGTGAGATCTTGAATTTTTGTGACCCTGTTGGCAATAAAAATTTCCCATCTGCGTGGAGATCCGTGAATCCATGCTAGAGTAATTGTTGAATCACACCAGAAGAATGTCCGATCAAATTTCATATCCATTGAAGAAGAAACCTTTTGCAAGAGCTGCGCGAGTAATAGAGCACCACAGAGTTCCAAATGTGGTATACTGAGCGTTTTAATTGGGGCTACTTTCGATTTTGCACACAAATATTTACTACGATGTTTCCGTGTTCATTTATTGAGCGGACATAAATTGATGCGCCGTACGCCTTTTCGGAAGCATCACAGAAACCGTGAAGTTCTACCGTAACAGGCTGATTACACAGAATAAATCGTGGGACACTTACTTCATTCAGGCTATCCAGATAAGTTCTAAATTTAATCCATTTAGTGTGCAAGTTTTGTGGCAAAGACTCATTCCAATCTAATTTAATCTCCCAAAATTTCTGAAGAATAATTTTTGCTTGTATTGTCGCGGGACCAATGAGCCCGAGCGGATCAAATATCTGTGAAATGAGCAATAAAATTGTCCTTTTTGTTACCTTTTGTTACTCAGGAGTTTTTACAGAATACCTAAGTTGATCATTGTTAAAGTTCCACAACAACCCTAGGGTTTTTGGATCCTTATCTCCTTGAATTACTCGATCTTCATTCAATGAGATATCTGAATTAAAAACTCTTTCGTCATTCGATGCCCATTTTCTTAATGAGAGGCCGGCTAGTTCCAAAATCGACGTGAGCTCATCCTTGAGCGCTCGCGCCTCGTCAAGAGAGTCTGCATCTGTCAAAAGATCATCCACATAGAAATCGGAAATGATCACCTTACTCGCAGTTGAATGTTCTTCCTTATTTTCCTCTCCAAGCTGGCGAAGGCAGCGCGTAGCTAAATAAGGTGCTGCGGCCGTTCCGTATGTCACAGTATTTAATTCATAAATTTGTAAAGGTTGAGAGCTGTCCGTGCGCCAAGGAATTCGCTGCAAACATCTTTGCTCCTCATACACATAAATACAGTGGTACATCTTGGCAACGTCCGCTGAAAGTACAATTTTGTGCTTTCTGAATCTCAGGACGATCGAAAAAAGGTTATCCTGAACCGTGGGTCCTACGTGCTGAACCTTATTAAGTGATAATCCAGAAGAAGTCTTTGAAGATCCATCGAAAACCACACGAATCTTGGTAGTCGTGCTTTCGGGCTTCAACACAGCGTGGTGAAGAAGATAGTATGTCGGAAGGTCAGACTCAATTTTTTCTGAAGACACTTCCGTCATGTCACCCGATGACATCGATTTCGTAGGAATCTCCGAGGTCATTGACCGTTTCGAAATAAAGGACGTTGACCACGAATCGTCCGTCCGACGCGCGTTTCGTTGTCGACTTGAAGTGCTGCTCGCAAACATTCTCAACGTCCAGATCTCCTGTGCCTTTATTAGAATTAATTTGATCTATTTCCCATAGTTTCTCAGCGCCGATTAGTAGGTCGATACGCGGATTTTTTATTGTTGGAACGGCGAGTTGGATGTGTTTAGGGATATTAATATTCTCTAAATCCCATGGTGCGATAGGCACGTACTGAGTGATGCGCGAAGTGACCAGGCAGCGCAGCTTAGTCTCGAACTGTCTGAATTTAGATTTAATAATTGCATTCGCTCACCTGGTTAACTTAACCCCAACTTGTGCTAGTCCCGAGACTATCAATTCAACCGTTGACACTGGTAACTGTAGTTTACGGCACAAATCCTGCGTTATTAAATGTAGTTGTGATCCCGTATCTAATAAAACTCTACACTCATGAAAAGTTCCTTCCCGATCTTTAATGTCAACGATTGCTGTCGATAGTATGGCGTACTGGTCTTCATCATCGTCCGTTTCTTGGGATGATCCTACTACGAGAGAAGTTGAAAGGTTGTGGGAGGTTGCATTTTCAAGAGGCGATTGCTGTCGCGCTTGTTCATTTTTCGGGGAGTGAGAGTCCCATTCCACATGCAATAAGCTATGGTGTTTTCTAGAGCATTGAAATACAGTTTCCTGACTGACGATTTCTATTTCCATGGCCAGAGGAGAGATAATTGAAACACAAATGATATTTCCTAACTATCTGAACTCGCTCCTTCACCGTCAGTTTTTTGAATTTATTACATTCAAAAATAGCGTAATTCTTTGTGCACATTACGCATGCTGATTTTTCTGTGGCCACGGGCGACGAAAGATTGCCACCAGGTTTCTTAGGTTGATTAGATGCGTTCGTTTTACTCTAAGGGTTCGCGGGTAAGGATTGCTTTTCGATATGTGTTCGATGCAGGAATTTACTTTGATTTTCTAAGAAATCTAAAAAATCTTGCAATTTAGGGATTTCTTTTGAATTAGTTTGTATTTTGTCCTATTCACGTCTAGTGTTTGAATCTAGCTTTTTGCTCATCAAGTACACGACTAAAGTATCCCAATTATCAGTGGGTTGCCCTAATGCCTTTAATGCACCAAACTACTAAATAAGTCATCGATAAATTGTCGCAATTCCAAAAAAGATTCCTTAGATACAGTTTTGAGTTCGCAAAGTGCGCGTACATGATTGTGAATAAAGGCATTTGAGTCCTCGTATTGATCAGTTAAACATTTCCATGAAATCTCGCAATTTGCTTCCGAAATCCCTAACAACTTAATCACTCGAGATGCATCTCCCTTTAATGCCTGATTCAAATAGTGATATTTATCAATTTTTGGAAGATCCCTATCATGGACAATTGCTTTAAACGAGTCCCGAAACTTGATCCAATTTTCGAAAGAACCGATACTTGTTGGACGCGTGTTGGCTAATATATGTTCTCTAGCTAAGGCCACCAATTCACAATATTTATTCTCGAAGGAAAATTGCGTTTCTTCTTCCCTTTCTTGAGCTTCTGCACTGGAATTTGTAGGATGCAATTCTATTTCCGTTTGTACAATATCAAATGCGTCATATTGCACTTCAAGTTTCTCTAATTTCACTTTGAGAATGCCTATGTTACCCATAGCTTGCTCGAAACAGTCCCAAAATGTTTTAATGCGAGTCACCTTACTTTTTATCACGGCACGCTCAGAGATAAGTTGCTCAAGTGTTTTTGTAGCCATATTTAAATTAAATATCACGGAAAGCTAAGGACAGGAGAAAAATTGGAATTGGAGACTCACCGTTTGTAGAGCTTTGCAGGTCTGCTTCTAAATGCTGAAATATGTGTCCCAGTCCTTGACACGTGGTGCAGCTTCAGATCACAGTGAATTTTTTTTATAAATTCACGTCACAACCTGTTTTAAGTACGTAATTGTAATCTTAATATTTTTCGTAAGTAATGTGAGATTTAAGACATTTCATTCTAGTTTTTTTTTGTTTAATGTGAGTTTAAAATAGATTTGAATGATTTCAATAATCACTGTTAATTCTAGCATTAATCGATTTAGGATAAACTGGAATTGGATTCATTAAATTAAGATTAATCTTTATTTTTCAGTTCAGACATCAACTCCTGAGATTTGTTGAAAGACAGATGGCAGGGGCAGGGTCAATTCACTCGTCCCCCTACATCCAGTTGATGGAGAGCTGGAACTGTAGTGAAAATTCGTAGAAAAACTTTAACATTAAATTCATAAATAATTATTTCTTATTAATTACATTTTTAAAGATTTTTATACGCATTTGTAATTTTTAAATTTAAGATTATTATCGGAATGCCTACTCTAAATCAATCGATAAAGGACTTCCCACTATCTATTCAGTAACACCTCATGCCCGTTCAGATATAGAGAATCAAAAAAATTGTTAAAAATAATGTAAAAACATGTATTTGACTATCATAAATAGTCCTTTCCACCATCTCAAATTTCCGAATCGACCCTTTGTGATAACCGAATTTTCCTTTCTTGAATATCTATATTGACACTTCGAAATAATCAAGTCGACTCTTTAAAAATGATCGAATCGCCCATACGAAATGACTACGTCAAAATTCTGAGATAATCGAATCGACCATCAAATATGACCCAGTCGAATGTCTGAGAAAATCAGATAGACCATCTGAGATTTCCGAACCGACCCTTCACAATGATCCGGTCAGCCAGCTTCAGATGACCGAGAAGACGATCTGAGAAAATCGAGACGTCTTTCTGAGATTGTCGATTTGGACGTCTTCTTTTTATTTTCTAGAGATAGCCGCTTTAGCCATAGTCAAGACCTGTCCTATAGTCGACTCTGCAATATGATCTGTCTGCATATTTATATGGACAAAGAGACCTTCCATTTTTCTCCCTGTAGCAGCATTGAATGTACCTTTTGCCCATTTAAACGTACCATGTAAGACGGGCATATTTCATTAGAAAGATGGCACGATTTACTAACAGTCCTGTTTGTTGGGGGTTATTAATTGTTTCAAATAAGAAACACTGTATAAAGTACAGGCACAAGAATTTATTTAGTAACAAGTATACAATTCAACGAGGTTTACAAT
>NC_046666.1:73591813-73595920 GCF_010883055.1 Belonocnema kinseyi | reverse complement strand
TCAAAAAGCATGAAAGAGGGAGCTCTTCTTAATATTTTGACACCAAAATCATGTCGATACACCTTACCGACTGCGAGTAAAGCCACCCACGCTTTAACTTTAATAAAGTTTTTTTCAAGCATTCCAAATGCAAAGAATAAATATCAGAGCGCGAAGCGCGACGTAAACTATTATCGTGCGCGAAGTGCGAGATTTAACCGTCGCGTGCCCTAGGCGCGCTCAAACTTGCGAGCGAAGCGATCCGCGCGCACAGCGCGCGATGAGAATTTACCCGCGAAGCGGGCAGATTTTTTTTAGAAATATTGATAATAGAATTTTTTTATTATGACGCTAACGGTTAAAGCAAAGTGCACTGAAAAATCCGCAAGTACTAAGAAACCGATTCAGTTAATGGAACGTTTTAAGCCCAATTCAACTAGCCTTTCCCGTGACGTGCAACAAGCTCGAGAAACAGTTGACAGGCCTCGTGAATTTAGCGAGCGCTCTCATTGGCTACGGTCGCGAACAGCACGATTGAAATTAGAATCGAACCTAAAGGCATATTCAGACTAGCCGTCCTCGGTTGCGGTTCACCGGTCCAGTTCGGCTCTCGGTTGACCGGTGCAGCTCACACTGCGCCGATTTGGCTAACACGATTGGCATTCTCACGCATGCGCGGTTCATAGATTAAAGTTACGTGCCACAAGCTCGAGAAACAGCTGACAGATCTCGTGGCGCTAGCGAGCGGTCTCATTAGCTACGGTTGCGAACAACACGGTTGAAATTAGAATCGAACCTAAATGCTCGAACCGAACCGGAACCGGGACCGAGTACGCGCTGATTGGCCGAGAGTCCAACCAGACCGGCGAACTGCAACCGCGAACGGCTAGTCCGAATTGGCCTTTAGGATGTTCTGTTTTTAGATGTATTCTACCTCATACGCTTTAAAAGAACTTGAGGCTACATATTTAAATTTGATTCTGTGTTATTTATTACTTAAATGAATACAATGTCAAACTTGCTGATTTCAATAAAAATATCTTTTTATCTCTTTATTAAGCAAAGATTTCAAAAAAGTCTTTCAGCATCATATTTAATCCAATTGTATTGAAAAATACAAATATTGAGTGCAAGATTCAATCTAATATTTATCAGGAAATAAGTTTATATTAACAATAATAGTAATGGTTTTATTTCTCATATATTTGGCTGTTCTTATTCTCCAATAAATATGGTAAACAAATTAAAACAGTTAACATTTTCTATCAAAAAGAAATGCTGTTTCCTCCTAAATCAAGTGGTAGACACGTAAATAATTATATTCCTTTAAAAAAATGTTTCAGAAACTCTCAATTGTTATTGTTTAGTAACAAAAATGATCAAATCATTAGAAAAGTGGCACTGTTCCTTGGAAAAAAATTATTTTCTACATAATATGATGTTGCGAATAAATGAACAGTAATACTGTGATAAAAATTTAATGACAATCTGTGAATTTAATTATAATTATTAAATATATATTTCAATATATTTTTCAAATTTTTTATTTGACATATAATATTTGTGGTTAGCGATAGAAAATATTTTATTCTTACAAATTGTTGTGATTCTCAATCACAAATTTTTAGCGTTTTTAGTTAAGAAAAAATATTTTTCTGTGATTAAGCATTACAAAGAAGTATTGATTTACATATAAATAATTAGTGACAATTAGGTTAAAACTTAAATTAAATATTTTTGTTAATCAAGTGTACATTCAGTCATTAAGATGACCAACGTGTTCAATTAACCTAAGTATAAAATAATTTTTACTTTATTTTCTTAAAGTTCAAACATTGTAAGCTGAAAAGATTCAATGTAGGGTCATTATTGAAGGGGAGGCTATACGGTGTCAAAGTAGGGTCTTGCGTTATAAAAATGTAAGTTCTAAAGATTCAAAGTAGCTTCAGAGAGGTGTTAAAGCATCAAAGTAGGCTCTAATGTTTCATTCTCTATGAGTTAAAAGTTTAAAGCAGGGGTTATAAGTTTAAATAGCGCCAAAGCAGGTTCTAATAAGGAGCTGCAACTTCAAAGTAGGGTCTAAATTTCGACTTGGGAAGGCTGCAAAAATAGCGGCAACCATCGTTCAAAATTGGGTTTAAGTTAATAGACAAAATGAGCAATCATTAAACGTAAAATGACCCCTGCAAAGTCCTACAAATATGACATTTATTTGCCTTGAATTTCATTTGCAATTAATTTGATAATATTGTTTTTAATTGGCTCAAATACACTGTAAAGGGATATCAAAGTGAGTGTTTAAAAAAAACAAAAATTTCTTCTAACTTAAGACTTAAACATGACGTATGTTTCACTTCTTTAATATGCGTATAAAATATTTCAAGTACCAATTGCAAAAGCACAACTAATCAAAGTAAAAAGCTATTCTTTAAGCTGGACAAGTTTTTTGTGATTTTATTTATGATTTACATCACAATTTCTTTCATTATTAAGTGGCATGAAAAGATGCGGAGGAGTTAACAGAACTCGCGTACATTAAAAATCAACCTTTGAAAATGAAGTAAATACCCATATAAAATTATAAAATTTGTTTCCATCTCCTAACCATTTTTTATCATATTTATAGGAAAATCATTCTGTAAAAATCTTTTGAACATTTTTCTGAGATGTCAGCTGGTTATTCTGAACAAAGTCAGCAAAAAAATGTACCAAACTTTTTTGAGAGAAACATTTTTTCGTTTTCAATGATTAAAAATCTCACTTTTGTCGGAAAGGACGCAAGATGAAAATAGTAATCCGCAGTTAAAAAGTATTCCTCTTCCCGAAGTATATAAATATATTTTACAAAAATTAAAAAAAAAAAAATAGAAAAAATCTAGCAAAATCGACTTACATAGCATTTATTTTGACAAAATATAACATTTTTGTTCTGTTTGTGATTCAGTTTTAATGTGAAGAACACTTCATATATAGCATGGAGTAATAGTAGGAGACCAAACGACAATGCGCGCGCGAATGAAAAATGACCCTCGAATTTTCGGACTTCCGGAGAATACTGTAAGTAAAAAAAAATAATTTCAGATAATAAGTCGCAGATATTCCACTCTAAACGAGGAAAAACTTTACAATTCAGCGCATGCGTCCTCTCCCGAACTATGCCCGGAAAAAAGTGACCAAATAGTTCATAATGTGAATATAATTGAAAACTGAGTGACTGCACAATAAAAAAAAGTGTTAAAAATGATAACGAAACTGATTTTGATATGAAACAGAAATGATAAAGAATTCAAGAGCATTTTGATCGGCCGGAGTAAATGGTCAACTTTTTAGATGACGAGACCGATCGCGCACTTGAGCAAGCGTGTTTTTGTCATTTTCGATATTTTGTAATTATTTCTAAATTTTCTTTGCAGTTCCGATTAATTCAAATTAATCAAAAACAATGGATCCAAGGCTCACTTATCAATCCTTCTGCATTCATATATCAGCAACAACGTCAATACGAACGTATAAGGAATCCACTTTTCAATCCGTACCTCCAATTCTTTTATATGTATGGGATTTCTTGAATTCAATCCTACGAATCTGACTGAACCCGATATTTATCCGAATGGATAAGTTTGAATCCGAAACCAAACCGATTGATTATTTATTGGGTTAGTTCATGTAGGTCGAAAACAAATATACCTTCTGCAAACCCCTTAAAATTTTGTTCAAAAGCGATTTTTCTCTTAAAAAACCTGAAAATGTCATTTTTCACGCATCTGTGATCCTTTTAAAGAAAATAAATTTTTTTGATTTTTTCAAATTTTAAACATTGTTTTGTTTACTGGTTTACGTAAAGGTGGCTAAGGACCATCCATCTTTAGAAAAATCCTGAAAACCTTATCACTTTTCACGTATTTCTCACCGCTTTTAAGAGAAATAAAAACATTTTTATGACTTAAAAATATTTTTATTAGATTAGTTCATGTAGGTCGAAAACAATACCCCACTGCAAAAACCTTGAAATTTTGGTGGAAAGCGATTCCCCTTTTGAAAGCCCTGAAAATGTTGTCAGTTTTCGCGTATCTCTCATAGTTTTCAATATTACCCACCATTTGTTTTGTATTTAAAAAGTCTTCTTAT
>NC_046666.1:73585395-73591713 GCF_010883055.1 Belonocnema kinseyi | reverse complement strand
GAGGGAGCTCTTCTTAATATTTTGACACCAAAATCATGTCGATACACCTTACCGACTGCGAGTAAAGCCACCCACGCTTTAACTTGACAGACTGTATATACGTCTTCATATTCTGAATTGTCTACTTAATTAAGTATATTCAAAGATTAAGTTTCTCAAAGCTCTGTAGGCTTTGACGTACACATTCTCATCGTGACACTCGCGCTGCGCGCTCGATTTCCGACAGACATTTGTAAACAGGTTTTGTTGGATTTTTTTTCTCGCAACTTTCGTCGTTTTTCAGCTTCAAATTTTGATTTTCGGTTGATTAAAAAAATTTTGAAAACGCTATAACTCTGAGAATTTTCTTTTTGTCGAACAAAGTCATAAGGATAAATTGTTTAGTTTTTTCAATACTATAAATATCCGTACATAGAATTTTCAAATTCAGAAAAAAGTGGTCTCAAAAATTTTCAAAAAGCGCTCACTTTTTGAATTTTTATAAAAAATAGCTGGTTAACGAACTCGTCCTTTTTTTTAGGACCTAGAAAAAGTGTGCCAAAGATGGATTTGATTCGTTCATTTTTTCGAGAGTTATCGTGTTTACGGACGGAACGGACGGACGGCCGGGCGGACAGACAGACGCCATCGCGAAAACCTGATTTTCGGATTCAGGGGGTCTCGAAACGTGGAGATCCGTTGAAAAAGTGTGATGTCAAATTTCCGACAATTCTACTACTTTCTCAATCATAAATGATGAGAATGTAATAACTGCAAATATCCTTGATATTTATATCACAGATATTATATTATTTTTTCTGATAAATAAAAAAACTTATTGTTATTCATCCATATTGGTGTGAGATTATAGAGAACCTTCTTTGATGCCATAAGTCCTACAGTAGTAGTTTAATCTTTAAAAGAGGGTCTAATTTATCTTAAATACATACCCGACTTTGACGCTAAACGTGGTAAAACAACCGATTTTGGACACTTTTAGCGTCAAAGTATGATCTAAATTACATTGAAATCGCTGCTTATTTAGAACCTACTTTGAAGCTTCCAGCTTCTACTAAGGTAGGAGTTACGGCTTCAAAGTAGTTACCATTCAAATAGTTACTTCAAATATAGTTACCATTATTTTCAGGATTTTAGGTAATATGAAGGCCAGAACCACGTTTAAACTGACCTCATTTTTTCACTTTACTGCACTTTCTTTGAACTTAAGAACTTTTTTTGTTACTAAAATATAAAACTTAAACATTGGAAAATGTATCCGAAGACCATAAACTACGTTTGTGTACTTTATTTGATTAGAAATTTCGTAAAAATTATGTTTAAAGAAATTAAAACCGGGAACATTTTTTGACATCTTTTCTTTGTACCCTGAAATTTTTCGAACCCAACAAATTTTTTTATATGTAAAATATCGGCTTTAAACTTCGAGAAATGCAAGAGCCAACAGTAAATTACGTTTATGTTCCTTTTATTACATTTCGAGATTATGTCAAAAAATAATTTCAGTTAATTTCTTTGAAAATAATTTGTATCCAATTTCTACTCAAATGAAGTACATAAACGTACTTTATGGTCTGCTTAGTCCTGAACAATAATGATATTTCTAAAAATGTGATACGAATGGGAAAACTTTTACTCTTTATATTATATTTCAAAGAAGGACGTTTCCATAAGGTGTTTATTACCAGCAAACATTTCAGTCATTACAATTTCCTTATTTACATTTATTTACGACAAGACCGACTTAGACTTAAGATGATTTTAGAAACTTTTACCGATTTAATCCATCGAGTAACTCTCAGGTGTCTACACGGAGAAACATGGATGCTTAAATGTAGATGTTCAAAAGGTAAGATTGTAGCACCTAACAAGCAGATATTCATGCCAAACATGTACTATCTTTTTGAAATGTTCGACGTGAAAATATTTTTATGTTAAACTGAAACACATTCAGATGTTAAAACCGTCCTAGCGCATGCCCATCGTGCATTGGAATTTAACGACTATATTTGACGGCTATATATTTTCAATATTGCAATTATGGAATGTTACAATTTTAGAACATTTCCAAAGAATCAAAATTATAGCTATCCTTAAATAAAATTATATAACGGTTTTTTTGTGCCTTAAAGAGGAAACAATGGTTTTAAGTTTCAGGTTTATTTACTTAACAGATTTGACAGATTGTTTATAAATTTAAAATCAAATTTAAGTTTAAGTAACTTAAAATAAGTAGAATTTTAAATTCAGATTACAGATCATTCGTTCTCCGATCACTTACCCCCGTTTTTATTTTGAGTTAAAATTATTGATCATAACCTCAACTTGACTGAATGTATCATCTGATCGACATTTAATACCCTTTATCTGTCTTTCTTTCGCATATGAACATTAAAGTTTAATTTTAAATTCATAAATAAGTTATTAATTAATTCCTTAAATGACAAAAAATAAGTAAACTCTTCAAATATTTACGGGCATTATTCGACATGACCATACATGTAATATCTCGGATATTTCAGTTGAACATTTTGGATGTTAGAGAGTAACATCTCACTTTTTAAGATCTACAGATGCTAACTTTGAACATCTAGATTGTTGTCCTATAGTTTAACATCAAATATGATAACCCTGAACATCTAGATGTTACGTTTAAACACCCATTTTTCTCCGCGAAATGTTTATTATTTTGTACGGTACTCTTAAGATAACCAGGTGCCCCTGGGCCTTAAATACCGAGCGTCATCCTCGTGGGTTTTCCTCGGGGATTTTTCACTTCGCCTTTTTCCGACTGCGATCGGAAATAAAAGGTCGCTTCCACGCGGGAACTGATACAGGCATCCGGAAATCTCCGAAGACAACCGAATGCGGCTTCGTGACAAATTTACATGGCCAAGAGACATTGGGTCCGTTTCTTTGTATAGTCAGATTTTCATTATCTCTCCTCAAGAGAACATCTCTTTCACAGCTGACCGATGCAGCTCGTAGCATCGAGTCAGCACAACCACGTAAAATGTAAAATTTAGTTTAAATAGTCCTCCATTCCAAAACATGTAAATACAGTGCACTCATCAAATAAACTTTTTATATTTTCTATTTTAAATTTGTGCCGATTTTCTTAATAAGGGCATGTAATACTCAGAAAATTGTCGATTTTACCAGTTTTAGGTTCCGCCGGCTTTTTTCTAGAATAATAAATATTTTGTCTTAAAAATTTAGGAAATGGTAGCGAACATGCTAACGGACGTCCCCACACACTTTTTTGTGGGTTTATTCAAAAAAATTTTAATTTCGCAAAAGGTGATTAATTTGCATAGCGTTATGTGTGTTACAATTCTCTCGAGCGTTACGCCCAAACTACACAATGTTTTTGGCCGAAAACTTTGGACTTACAAATAAACATAGTAACTAATCTCCCGGAACTAACCTTGTTTGCAGACAGTTAAAAAAGTTTATTTCATATAACGGAGTGAACATACTTAAGGATGGAATATATGTTATTAATAAAAACTTTAAAAAGTTAAATAGAATTATCAAGAGTTAAAATATCATGGAAAATAAATTTGACAAGAAAAAAATGCCATTTCTTTGATTGTTCCTTCACGGGTTTCAGCTTCCTCGTATTCATTTAATCTGCATTTCACACTCATCATCACCCATTATACGTCTTCGCCCTTGGCTGCGCCGAAACTCCTATCAGACCTCAAATATTTTTACTTTATATAAATACTTTCTTGGGACCACCGCCAGCGGCCATTGGATTTTATGGTACGTCGTAAAATTCTAATTATTTCAGATGTCAGACCATTGCTTTTTGATTAAGTTCAATCCTTAAATGCGAAATTGTTTCATTCCAGTTCCCTTCTGTTCCAAATACCAATGAATTCTCTTTTGAATTTTTAACCTTCTCGTCTCTTAATTATACTATTCAAAAATAAGAATATTTCCAACTAATGTTCGGGGTCGACATTACGAAAAATTCCGTAACCATAGACAGTGCATACTTTTAATACATTTTTGTCGCAAAATATTGTAAAAATAATTATAATCTGTTCAAATCTATATAATATCACGGTTAGAAAAGTGTGTATCAAATTTAATACAAATGTATATGAAGTCATTTGCATAAACGTTGGTTGAAATTTAATATACATTTTATATTAAATTTAATATACAGGTCGGAATAGCAGCGTGCCTGAAAACACAAAATGTTTTCATTTCTTTAAATCTTGTCCAATATTCGCAATAAAAGTAATCATCTAGAATTTGTCGATTGAATTGCTTTTATGATTAAAGTGCAACGTATGGGTGGAACTTTTTGCAAAATTTGCCCTGAAATGTAGAAATTTAATGTGAGTACAGTTGATTGTAGGTTAGGTCCGTGTTTTATTTGTGCAATTACACATTTTTATTTGAAATCCAATTTTATTTTTAAATAACTGGAAGAAGCAGCCTGTTTTATTATTTTAAGACTCGGAAATTACTGCAAACATTATTTTGATTTTGTGTAAAATGAAATAATCGAGTGATTATATGTGAATGTAAATGAAATTTAATATGCATGATCTTAATCACTATTTCATATGCTTGAGATATTAATTTTATTATGCGCCAGGTATTTCAAATTTAATAATACTTTTAACAGTGTATTCCATAAACAGCAGTAATAATTTCAGAAAAAGGTCACATGTCCTAACAGAAAATTTCTTCACTAGTGAAATGGTATATTTTAGGCGTTAATGATATTACTTCTATTAGTATTGTCTTTTTTTATTCAGTGACGTACCTACTTAATGTATTATTAAATTAGCATCAGTTAGGATATACTCTTAAAATGGGCTTTTAAATCCTGAAATGAATTTTATCACGCAAAACAATAATTTGCAAGAAATGCCGGAGGAGAACTAACAGCAGCAATAATTTTATGAAAAAATTGACAATATAGAGCCACAATGATTCCCTTCACTTTCTATTAACCGCTAAACGTTGATTTAAGATTTTAAGAAGCGGTTACCTTTTATTTCCAGCCAAGGGGAAGTCATCAGCGAAGATCCCAAGATCCTTTTGCTGTTCTGATTATTGTAATTAAATTGTTGCCTAGGCATGGAGGAGGGGTTTATGCTAAAGAAAGAGGGTGGAACGAGGTCACCCTCTGGCTATCTGCTAATCTATATGCCTATGGGAATTGGGAAATACCCCTTAAGAACAGACAACCTAAACAGCTTCTACTATCCAATTAAGACTTACCTAAATTTCAAAAATTTCGTTAATATTAATGAGCAACTTCAATTTTTATTGTGCAGAGCCGTTTTAATTTTATAGCTTCAAATTTAATCAGATGGGCGATTGCTAAAAAGTTAACTATTTTGGACTATGAAATATTTTAAACTATGGGAAACAAAACTATTTTCGCGATTTATTTGGTTTTTACCTCAGCCTTCCAAAACATCCTTTCGTTTTATAGTATGATAAATGATCATGGAGCGTAACCGGGTATTTGATGGCTCTTTGATATTTTAAGTGTGATATAGAATGCAGTATCTAGTCGTCCCGAAAAATTGGGGCGTTCTCCCAAAAATCGTCCCGAACTTTCGGGACGACTAGCCAAGCTTATGAAAAATATTGGACCAGACATCCCGTATTTCGAGAAGACGAGACACTTCGAATGTATAATAACATCATATTTTCAAAAAGGTACCGAGTTTATTATTCCACGGAAAACTGGAAAATTACTGGGACTTGAAGTGGTCAAAATTTTGGCAATCATGCATGCGCGCGCGTGTGTGTTAGTGTTTGGGCGGATGTTTGTGTGTGGGTTTAATGTTATGATATTATTTTAGTTCTTTAACCCTTACCGCATTGATAGGACTTATCATGCACCACCTTTTGTCAAATTCCTTCAATTTTTCAACTAGTTTTTTAACCAAAATTACCGGTTTTTTATTTCTATCATATTGGATCCTGGACATGAATAAATAAAAATATATATACTTACTTATGCATAAGTTATTGACTTTGAAAATACTATATATGAATAAATAGTCCAAATTAATGCTTTTCCCCGAAGAAATGCGATTTCCACTTTTTTATTTGGCAAATGAAAACGGCAATTTCGTATGGACTTAATACATACGCCTAAAGTATTTTTAAAATTTTTCATAATGATACACCATATACTGTTTTTGTTATCATTCTTGTTTTAAAGAAATTTCTTCGACATTTTGAATGTTTAAAATTTGAAAACTTTAACGTCAGATTCGGATTCAGTGAGCCAAAAAAACTTAAAAACAAGTTAATCAAAATTTCGGAGGCAAGGAATAA
>NC_046666.1:73584060-73585295 GCF_010883055.1 Belonocnema kinseyi | reverse complement strand
CAATACGCCAATTAGCACAAATGGTAAGTTCCGACAGTGCCTACGAGTGTGCCTACTGGCCGCTAAATGGCAATACCGGTTTCATATGTATACACCTGGTATTATAACCTTCCATGCAACCGCATCTCATTCTCGCTATAAGTTTCTGATTACCTTGCTCTCCTTTCTCACACAAATATTGCCCTCTCTCCCTTGGCATAATCCACACATAGTTCCCGTCAAACCTTGACTCTCTTATCTTCTCCTATCCTTCTGCCTTCTCTTTCTCCATGCCATTCTTTTGAACCAACTCATATACCTTCCTTCCTCGTGCCTCCTGCTAACTTCATCCATCCACAATCCATTCGTTCTAAGATACCTTTCCCTTTCCACCTCCATCTTTGCACCACTACGTCTGTTCTTCTTCTCCCACCAACACTCCCTAACCAATTTACTTTCCCCCTCTTCCAAAAATTTCTCCTCATATTTGCACGCTCTACTCCCTGTTATAATCCCTAAACTCGTTCTTCCTGTCTCCCCCCTGACAATATAGTTCGGCGTATTCCTTGCCAACCCCAGTGTCCAATTTACATACCTCTCCTGTAACCTATTTACCTCCTCACTTACCTTCCAACCCCACACCTCCACTCCGTAAAATAAGACATTCATCACTAGCGAATCAAACAATTTCATTCTCCTTACAAAATCGTCTGCGAACAACCTCTCCCCAAGCCCCCACACCTGCCTCATCACCACATATGCCCTTCTCACCCTCTCTTTTATATGACCATCCACTCTCCCATTCCTTCGAAACAGGAAGCCCAAGTGCACAAACTCTTTCACCTCCTGTACCGCTTTTCCCTTCCACTCCCCTCCCCTATCTCTCACACCTCCCTTCCTGAACACCATAACCTTCGACTTGTCCGCATTTAACTTTAGCCTATTTTTGTCGAAGTATCTTCTCAACCTCTTCATCATCTCCTTTAAATCCTCTTTGCTCTTTGCCAGCAGCACTATGTCATCTGCATATGCTAGTGTCCATATCCTGACTTCTCCTACCCTAACTCCTTCTACCACTCCGGCTGCTAGATTACTTTCCATATCCGCGATCAAAATTGTAAAAAGCGTTGGGCTAAGTGGGCACTTTTGCCTCAACCCCCTATCCATCCAGAATCCCTCAGAGATTCCCTCCCCTCCTCTCACCCTATCTTTCGTCTCCTCATATACCTCCCTTATCCTCTCGATCAGGCCCCTCT
>NC_046666.1:73571127-73583960 GCF_010883055.1 Belonocnema kinseyi | reverse complement strand
CAGAATCCCTCAGAGATTCCCTCCCCTCCTCTCACCCTATCTTTCGTCTCCTCATATACCTCCCTTATCCTCTCGATCAGGCCCCTCTTCACTCCCCTCTCTATTCTCTATCCACCACGTGTTGCAAAACGTAAATATTGTCAATAGCACTCCTTCTCTCTCTAAAGCCCGCCTGCGTCTCCGGCAATATGCCTTTCCCCTCAACATCCTTGCGCAGCCTATCTGCTAACACCATCGCGTATATTTTGTACGCAATATTCATGAGCGTAATTCCTCTATAATTTTCCTGCCTCTCCCTATCTCCTTTCTTATACAGTGGTACGATCAACCCCTCCCTCCAACCTCTTGGGAATCCCTCCCCCTCCATACTTTTGCACTGCCCTTTCTGTCTTAACACTTCTCAACTCCTCTTCCAGCTCTTTTTCTTTTTCCTGTTCTTTCTTCTTACACATCGCCCTAAACTCCTTCCTCATTTCTACGTACTCCTCCTTTT
Source organism: Belonocnema kinseyi (assembly GCF_010883055.1). Taxonomy (NCBI): domain Eukaryota; kingdom Metazoa; phylum Arthropoda; class Insecta; order Hymenoptera; family Cynipidae; genus Belonocnema; species Belonocnema kinseyi. Next base: position 73,583,467 of record NC_046666.1, on the reverse strand, counting down.
TCGCGGTTCCTTCCATCCACATCCTTTAATTCTTTTTTACCTTTCTCTTCATCATTTTACATTCCCTATCCCACCACGGCTTCACCATCCCCTTCCGACTCCCCCTAAAAGCTTACGTTGCCCAACTGCTCCTGATACTTCTCTATCGCCTCTCTCGTCCAGGACTCCCTCTCCCCTAACGACCCTTCTTCCCCACCCTGCCATTCGCTAGCCACCCCCTGTATCCACAAACTTAATGGCTGATGGTCTGATTCCATCCTCCATTCCACTGCGAATTTCTCTATCTCCTCCAACCCTTGCATATTCTTAATCACATAGTCTATCACCGATACACCCCTCTTACTCACATACGTGTATTCTCCCTCTTTATCCTCTTTTACCATACCATTCGCCACCGCCCACCCTATATCCTCCATCCAGTCTCTTAGAATCTCCCTCTCTTTATTTATTATCTTATCCTTCGATTTTCTATCAAAGCTCTCCCGTTCTCGGTACAGACCCCCTTCCCGCCCAATTCTCGCATTAAAGTCTCCCACCATTACCACCAAACCCTCATCTTTCTCTCCTAGTAAGTTTTCTGTCTGGCATACTTTTCTGTCCTGGCATACTTTTCTAGCTTCTTTTACGTCAATGCATTTTTTCATGCAGGCTCTCGTGTTTCTGAGGCTTCTAATGTCTCTTCTCACTAGGGTCTCATTCATATATTCTAACCATTCTTTCCGCGGTCTGCCTCTGGACATGCTACCATTTACTTTAGCTTATCTCTTATGCACCACATTCTTTGAGAATTATCTCGTTACTCACTTTGTCCATCCGAATTTTCTCGCATATATTATGCGCAGGAATCTCATGTCAATTGCGTTAATTTAACTCTTCTCTTTTTAAATAGGACCTTGTCTCGCTACCGTACAGTACAGTCAGTACAAACATAGAATTATGTATTGCCATTTTAATTTTATTTAATATATTTTTACTTATGGTAAGGCCCTGCTCTAACAATAACCTTCTTATCTTCGTTTATTCGTCTATCTAACTCTTCATCTATCTTCCCGTCCCTAGTAAATAAGCTACCAAGGCATACAAACTTATTCACTTGTTCAATTCTCTCATCATTTAATACAATATTGCATAGAGTTTTCTCCCTCTTTCCTTTAAACACTATTTTTTTGGGTTTTATTTGCGTTAATTTTGAGGCCCATGCTCTTCATGCTTGCATTCAGTTTATTCAACATTCTTTGCCAGTCTTCGATTGACTTTGCCATAAGAACCTTATCATCTGCGAACTCTAACCCACGTACCCTTACAGTTTCGAGATCGGCACCTTCTTCGTCGAAAAGAGCCATTCGTAAACTTGTAGGAGCCACCCCTTGACTCCATACTATTTCAGGACTTCCCAAAGTTTACTTCTATCTACCTTGTCAAAACCTTTTTGTGGGTCAACAAATACACAGAAATCTTTTTTCCCCACTTTCCAACTTTTTTCTGTGATTTGCCCTAAGCTAAATATTTGATAAATTTATCAATTATCACAGTCTATGTGGTATGTGCTCGCCATCGTCTTTAAGCACTTCAGCGGTAATATAGTCTACCCTGGGAGCCTAACCCTTTTTCAAGTTCTTAATTATATCCCTAACCTGAGTGGCACACAGACTTTCTCAATTTCGTTTTCTAACGCATCGTGTTCTACATCGCAGTTGGGGTGTCCTATATCTTCACCTCCGAATTGTCCCCTAAAATAGTGTCTAAAAGGGTCTACTATCAGCGAGAAAATTCGAGTCCTCTGGTTTGACGTTGAATAAGTATGTGAAAAAAAGTGGTATTTCTGAACAGATTGGCGTCGAAAAATTTGCAAAATATAAATAATTTTTCGTTTTTTGTGAATAAATATGCGACCGCACTATCTTCAGTTCTAATGAAGATAATGAAGTGATTTAGATTGTAGGTAGTTAGTTGAATTATCTGTAATAATTTACAATTTGAAGGAAGTATGTGCTTCTTCTTGTCTTCGTACAAATTGCGATATATGAGGTCAGTTTTTTATATAGGAAAGTAACTGCGAGAGCCCAGCGTGGTGCTGTTTTTCAGGGCATCGTCCTCGGTTTTCCTCAGCCCGACGTACGCAACTTGTGCCTCCGAGTCTCACTCTGGCCTTCAAACCCTTTCCCTGTGTTGAAGAAAATCGAGGCCGATCCCCTGAAAAAACGGCACCACGCTGGGCTCTCGCACTTGCTTTCCTATATAAAAAACTGACTTAATATATAGCAATTTGTACAAAGACAACAAGAAGCACATACTTCCTTCAAATTGTAAATTATTACAAATAGTTCAACTAACTACCTCCAATTTAAATCACTTCATTATCTTCATTAGAACTGAAGATAGTGCGGTCGCATATTCATTCACAAAAAACGAGCAATTATTTATATTTTGCACATTTTTCGACGGCAATCTGTTCGGAAATATTTACTGTACCCCCATGAATTTTTTAAGATTGTTTCTATTATTTTTTCTGTAAAAAACTATGCTTCAAAGTTCACTGTTTTTAAAAGCTATCAAATTTCCTTACTTTTCATCAGATTTTCAAATCTGTAAGCTACAAATAATTTTTTAGAATATTGCTTTTTGGTTCATTAACGTACAACATTTGCACCTTAAAAACGGGACCCTTTTCATTAACCTACCATTTTTTCTTCACATACTTATTCAACGTCAAAGCCAGAGGACTCGAATTTTCTCACCGATAGTAGTATCCCGTCTGCATCATATAGCATTTCTCCATTACTATTTCTCATGTTGACAAAGTCTGTAATTTTATTTCCCTTCATTTGTTTATAAAGCAGTTTCTTGCTTCCTTTAAAGTCGTTTTGTATTTTCTTCTCTTCTTCTGCTCTGATTTTATCTTTACTTTTCTTAATTAACCGTTTGAGTATCCTCTTTTTGTGTATGTTATCATTTATGCGTCTGTTTCTTTCCTCACCGCTAAGACCTGCGATGTTCAAAGTTCTCCTGTACACTTCTTCCTTTGCGTTTTAGACAGCATAAATTTCATCATTCCACTATGCAACACCAGACATTTATCCTACAACCGCGGTACCACACACTTCGATCGCACATCTAACAATGATATCCAGTAACTTTATCCATACGCCTTCTATATCTTTGTTTTTTATAAGCGCCTCCTAGGTTGCCCTATCGTTAACTCAACCAAATTTGTTGCTAAGTGTTTTTGTATAAAATCTTTTCGTGTTTAATTAGTAAAAACTGTTTAATGAAAGTTAAAAGCATATAATAGATTTTGCTTAACATTGTTTTTACTCATTTCTTTATTAATCATTTCTGTATGACATCCCCTATTTCGTATCAGTTAAATAATAATTTTAACAAATCTTTGTATCATTCTAGAAGAAAAAAGTAAATACCAAAATTCTGTTTTTCCAATATAAAGATCCAATCAATTATGTTAATTTTTATCTTGAAGCGTTCGAGGGACATTTCAAAATTGGACGCTATATATATTACAAAAAATTTTTTTTTAATTCATCGACTCAATCTCTATTTAAAAGCAGGTTTGTTTACTTATCGCAATTAATCAATATTTCGAAATCTTTTGTTATTGAAATTTAACAGCTTTAGTAGTTACGAATTTATGAGCATTAAAATTAGTATTGAAAAGTTGACATATTTACAACAATTAGCAGCATCTCCTAATATTCTTTTTAAATTTTATTTCTGTAGAGAAAAAATAAACTTTGAATGTAACTCAAGTTACTTAAATGAGTGTTTCCACGAAAAATCCATCATTTTTAGAAAAGAAAAAATCAAACTTTTTTTACGTATTATTCAATGCACAAAGACTTTTATTTTCCTGGCGGTTTTCGCTTTTTTTATGCTCAGGATACTTCCCACTGTAGTGTGAATCGTTAAAATTGTGAGATATTTATGTAACAAATTATAATCTTTTTCATAAAAAATACTTAATTGTTTATTATATTAATTTTCCTGCTGGGGGCGTTTTTACAACAATTTTTATAGATTGAAATTTAGAAAAAGTTAGGCACTAATTCAAATCAGCGAATTTTCATTGATTAATAATGCCTTTATATATTTCATAAAAAATTACAATATCATATAAATACTATTTAACGAATTAGTTATTTACCTAAATAAATAATTTAAATTCTTCACATTTATAGAAGAAGTTGATTCGACTTATTGTGTTTCGATCACTGATTTTTCTTCAATTAACATCGGATCATAACTTCTTTGTCACTTTACTTTCATTTCTCAATTACTATGTAGTTACTTTTAGAGATTTTCAGAACTCAACTTCTTCCAGTTAAATTTTCAATGTTAATAAACCGTGTATTATACGATTTCGATAAAAAGATACTGTTCTATTAGGTACTTAGTTACGCTTTATAAGAGGCACATAAATTGAAGAACCGGAGTGGAGAAAAATACAAAAGAAATGGACGATATAGTACTTTGACATTTACGATCAAAATGGGGATAACGATGCAACAATGCCCCAAGTTTCTTCGATAATAAAAGAAAACAAAAAGAGGAATAAGAGAGTGGAGTATAGAAAGAAAGAAAGCAAGAAAGCAAGAAAGAGAAAAGAACATGACAGAAAGAATGCAAGAAAGACAGAAATAATGAAGAGAAGAGAGAAGAGAAGAGTCGAGTGCCAACGATGTTTGTACGCTTTTTCATTATATTTTATTGTATCGGGGGTGAGAATTAATTAAATTGAAACAGAGCTAACTGCCCTGCAAGCAGGTTAACTGCTCGCTATTGTCTGAAACTGTGTACACATAATGGACCAATGGAGGCTGTCGAACTCGAATGGAAAATAACGTCCGAAAGAGAAATCAGGGGAACCATTTAATTCCTATCTGTTTCAAGTCGCATACTGTATATACAAATTTAAAACGTGACTTGATCCAGGGGGTGCCCCCCCCCCCCCATGAGATTTGGGGAAAAAATATTTTAAAAATTTATATTTTTATCAGGTACACTCCCTATCCAACTTGATTTTTGCCAAACACATTTTTTTGTGAATTTAATTAGTGGTCATACAAAAATAAGGTCAAACAATTTGAAAGGAGAAGGGTGTTTTGTCAAACCTTACTATATTTCTCATAAATTAACAAAATAGTTCAACTTTCAAACAAGTAGTTGCGTATTTTCAACCAAAAAATATTAATTCGTAACCAAACTAAATTTTAACCACGGAAAGATTTTCATTTTGAATAAAAAACAGTTGCATTGAACCAAAAAGTCGAATTTCCAACAAAATAATTGAATCCTTAATTAATTTTCTACTATAAAAGAAGAATTCTCAATAAAATACTTAAATTTTTAATCAAATAGTGGAGTTTTCGAGCTAAAAATATGAGCTGTCTAGTAAACAGTTAAATTTTCAAACAAATTATTCTATTTTTACAAAAAAAAAAATGTATTTTCAATTAAAAATGACAACTTTTTAACAGAATGCATACACTTTTAACCAAATAGTTGAATTTTCAACTAAGAAGATTAATTTTCTACCAAAGTTAATAATGTTTAGGAAAAATATTTTTTTAAACCAAAAATTGAATAGTTTCATTTTTAATTTAGAAAAACGAATTTTTACAAAAAGTGGAATTTTCGAACTAAAAAGACGAACTTCCTATAAAACATGTTGAATCTTCAACCAAATTATTACATTTTCAAACAGAAAGAAAAATTGTTAACGAATAAGTTTAATATACTACTAAAAAAAACGAAGTCTCAATAAAATTAATCTATTTTAAACCAAATAGTTCCGTTTTCAACGAAGAAGATTATTTTTTCACAAAAAAATACGAATTTGTAACCAAATACATACATTTCTGACAAAATAGTTGATTCAATAAAAAAACATCAAATTTCAAGAAAAAAGTTCATTTTCATACGAAACATTTAAATTTTCAGTTAAAAAAAAATTGGGCCAAAAAAGGGGAGTTTCAACACAATAGTTAAATTTGCAGGAAAAAAGATTAATGTTCTACTAAAATTATGAAACTTTAAGCAATAACGTTAATTTTAAAGAAAGTAGTTAAACTTTCAAAAGCAAGGAGATGAACTTTCAGCCCAAAAAAATCAATTTTCAATAAAAAAATATAATAAATAAAAAAAATTTTAATAAGAAACAATTGAATTTAAACAAAAAAATACAAATCCTCAAACAAAAAAGTACATTTTTAACCAAATAGTTGAATTTTCAAACTAAAAAGATCCATTTGTAACCAAAATGGAATAATTAAGTTTTCATTAAGAGAATTAATATTCAATAAAAAATTAAGAATCTTTTACATAACAGTTAAATTTTATACCAATAATTGTTGAATGTCCAACATGAAAACACAAATTTTCTATACAAAAATTTAGAATTTTCTACCCAAAAGTAGGAAATTTCAATAAAAATGTTCATTTTTAAACAAATAGTTATATTTTTAGTCAAAAAAATTCATTTTCACTCCAAAAATGAAAGTTGCAAAAACTAGTTCAATCTTCAACCAAAGAGATTAATATTATACTAAAATTATTATTTTTTGACAAAAAAAAACAAGTTTTAATTTTAATTGACAAACAATTTAATGTTTAACTAAACAAAACGAATTTTCAAACAATATTTGAATTTTGAATAAAAAAAGATTCGACTAAAAATATGAATTTTCAACAAATAAATTAGAATTTCCAGCCCAATTGTTGAATTTTAGATTACTTCAGATTGTGATTATAAAAATATGGAAAATTAAAAGCACCGCGATTATTTATTTAAATGTCTTGAGTGCAATATCATTAAATCTGCATTATAACGTCAAAAGTGCATCTCTAACTATGAAAATGTTAAAGGTGAGTAGAGGCAGAAAATGAGTTATGTACAACTTGATTAATGATATTTCAAATAATTGAGCATATACTCGTTTCAAATATTGCCAAAATTCTACTTTCAATCACCCCCTTCTTTAATCACCAAAACTTTCATTAAAAAATATTTTTTTTTTCTATATTGTAGTGTTTCAACACCTCGCTGAAGTTTGCAACGTTTAAAAAAAAACGAATTTACATAAAAATTTTTTTGTGCGGGACCTAAAATTTGAAAGTCTCAGATAGGTCTATTTGATAAAAAAAGGTACCCGCAAAAGTTTCAACCCTTTATCTCATCCGGAACACCCCGTTTTCGACCCCCAAAATATTGAAAAATCGACAAAAACCGTTGCGGGTACTTTTTTTCATCAAATAGACCTATCTGAAACTTTTAAATTTTAGGTCTCGCACAAAAAAATTTTTTTGTAAATTCGTTTTTTTTAAACGCTGCAAACTTCAGCGAGGTTGTTTCAACAATGTTCCGTCATTACGGGTAAGGAAGAGTCCATTAATTATTCAAGGCTTTTCTGGTAGGGAGTAGTGGCTTAGTCTTAAAAAATAAAGGGGTCTAGTGGTACTTTTATAGAAACTTTGACTCAAGGGCATGTGATACTTCGTCGTGTGGTCAATCGGGTACAGTTCCGACGGCTTCTTTTCCACAAAAATGAAAATTTTCAAAAACTGAATTTGGAGATGCTATAAAATATCATAACGGACGTCCCCGGACTCTTTTTTCAGGGATAATAACAAAAAAAATGTTATTGTGCTAATTACCAAATTTTATGCATATGTATTATTTTGTGGTTAGGGTGATTTTTAGCTCTCTGTCATTCCGATAATGTAGGTCTCTATCGTACCGATTCTGTCGGTAAGTACTCTATAATAATTATGGTTAGTTACTATGTTTATTTGCAAGTCCAAAATTTTCGGCCAAAAATATTGTGTAGTTTGAAAGTAACGCAGAGGAGAATTGTACCATACATAACCTCCAAATATACACACGTTGTTAGCAATACCAACATTTTTTTTGAAAAAACACAAATTAAGTGTGTGGGGACGTCCGTGAGCATGTTCGCTATCATTTCCCAAATTTTTAAGACAAAATATTGATTATTCTAGAAAAAAAGCCGTCGGAACCTAAAACTGGTAAAATCGATACTAATTCCTAAGCGCTATGCAAATAAATCAGATTTTGGTAAATTAAAACTTTTTTTAATTAAACCAAAAAAAATTGTGTGGGGACGTCCGTTAGCATGGTCGCTATCATGTCCCAAATTTTTAAGACAAAATATTGATTATGAAAGAAAAAAAGCCGTCGGAACCTAAAACTCGTTAAATCGATAATTTTCTAAGTATCACATGCCCTTAAGGGCATGCTTTTCGTGACCACGTGATCAAACTAGTCCCCGGTATTGAGCATTTTTTTATGTTCACTGTGTCCACACAGATTGAGATATCGTGTTTAAAATTTGACAGATTAAATAAAAAGTACTAAAGAACGTTTTTGTATGTCAATATGTTTATAGTATTAAAGAAAGCTTATTTTTAAATCGATGAAATAGGATATTACCATTCGAGTTATAGCACTTTGCAGATAATTTTCGGTTTGATGTATTTCGGATTTTTTGGTTCCCGTATATTGAGCACTGACACCAATTTTTGACTAAATCGTCTAAACCTTAAAAAAAATTAATGTAAGGAATAAAATTTGCACATTCGTTGCAAATCAACAAATAAGTATTTACACACACGTAACCTATCATTATTTTTGGAGCATTTTTAGTGATATCTAGGGGAAAAAAAAGAAACTTTGAACGTCGATAAAGTCAAGATCACGTGACTAAATTCAGTCATGAAATTTTTGTGTAGAATGATTTTCATTTTTATTTGGTCCTAAAAATAAAAGATAAATTTTAAATTGGAAACATAGCAACACCAGAAATGCGATAAAATTTACTCTTCGGAGTTTTCCAACCAACTTCCATAATTCTTGACGTCTTATTTTTGACGTTGAATCGATCAGCTTTTAACTATTGTTGACAGTGAACCAACCGGTCGGACTCGCCTTGTCTTTCGCCCCCGGGCGAAATCTTATTATTATTAGTTTGGTATAACTTATAATTGTTTCACAACAGTATAAAAAATCCACAAAAATATATAACCATTGGAAAATTTTAATTATTTTCTGAAGATGAATATTTCTCAAGATGGGACTTAGACGGATTCTCAAGTATCTATCACATTCTAAGATGTTCCTCGATTTTATTAAATCGAGGCTAGAGATAAAAATCCGAAATGCATCAAACCAAAAATTATCTGCAAAGTGCTATAACTCGAATGCTAATATCCAATTTCATCGATTTATAAATAAACTTTCTTTAAAACTATAAACATTGATGTATACAAAAGTTCTTTAGTGCTTTTTATTTAATCTGTCAAACTTTAAACACGATATCTCAATTCGAGTGGACACAGTGAACACCAAAAAAAAAGCTCATATCCGGGGACTAGTTTGGTGACGTGGTCACGAAGAGCATGCCCTTAAGATGGAAACTTGGAGAATCGGCTACAGACTTGGTGTTTATCGTAGGAAATATAGTATCGGTCGTTTTACGATGTCAGGATTAATTTCCACGAAAATAGCTCTAGCAAAAAATAATTTTAAAAATTTTTTATCGTTATTTTATATTTTTTTAATTGATAATATTTGAACAAAGCAAGGATTTTACGATAAAGAGATGTATTCTTGTGTACAATACTACTAGATTTTGCAATTTTCATGCTTTTGAAGCGGATTCTAATGCTTCAAACGAAAATTGTGCTTTTAATTAATTGGAGGTTACATCTGGCAGTTCCTATCGGCTTTGAAACATTTCTAGCAATGACTCCAAGTGAAGAGCCTCACAAAATCATCATGTGAGGTTCCCCATTGTGCTCCATTAGTATTCAAGGTCTTTTGTTTCAGACGTCATTCACTCAACTGACACTCTTTTTATTGACTATGTGCCGCCATACTTTTCTGTCCTGGCATACTTATCTAGCTCCCCTCACGTCCATGCATTTTTTCATACAAGCTCTAGTGTTTTGTGGCTTCCTATGTATCTTATAATTAGGACTTCATTCGCACATTATAATTATTCTTTCCGCGGCCTGTCTCTAGCTGAACTGCCATTTACTTGGCCTTGTTATACCTATTTCGTTATTCGTTCATTTTTCATTCTCTCAACATGTCCGAACCACCTTAACCGACTCCTTTCCCATGATTTATTATTGATTAATTTTTATTTAAAATACAAATTTATTCTCAACCAGTGTCTCTTCTGCACCATATGATCCTTTAAAATCCGTTAAAATCCCCTAAAATGTCTCAAAGTTACAAAATTCTTGATATTCCGTATTATACTTTGAAATATTACGAGATCCTTTTAAATCTCTGAAATACCTTTCAAATTACACCAAACTCTCGGTTTCAGTCCAGTTTCGCAGTTTGCCTTCAAATAGCCTTCGCCTGAATTCGAGGGGATCGAATCGTAAACAGTCAAGGTTAGAATGCATGAATCCATTCGATTTTTCGAAATGCTTTAAAATCTTGTATATTATACAGAAATTCTTTGAAATTCCATTTAATCTTTTGAAATCTTATGAATTCCTTAAAATCTGTGGATATACTTTGCAATCTTTTGAATTCACGTGAAATCATCAAAGGTCCTTTAAATCTCTTAAAATACTTTAAAATCTTTTGAATTCTTATGAAAATCCTTTAAATCTCCGAAATACCATTAAAACACCCTGGTAGCCTACAAAATTCGTGAAAATACTTGTATATCTCTTAAGCTGAAATCCCGTTACTTCTATTTAAATATTTCGAAAATTCTCAAAATTTTTTGTAATCCTTGGGAAACGTTCTTGATTCCTTTAAATCCCTCAAAATCCGTGGAACTCCTTCGGTATCTCTTGAATCCTGTAAAATCTGATTGAAATCCTTGAAGTCCCTAAAAATCGATTAAAACCCCTGGAAAAATTGAGATTCCTTCGCAAATTATACTGGGTAATATCTTAAAATACTTTAAATCTCTTTCAATAAAGTTTGAAAAATGTATAAAACTTTGAAATACTATGTAGTCCTTTTTGAAACGCATTAAAATCCCTTGCGATTCTTTTGAAACACGTGTAAAAAAACGCACAAAAAGACCAATTTCACGAGATTGTACTTTCATAACTGTTACGGCCATGTGACGAGTGGTTCACGTGACCAGATTCCTACCTTACCACCGATTTTTTTATTTCCCAACTTATTTTAAAAAGAAGCCCCACATCGAGTTGAATATTTAGGATAATAAATAAGAAGTGAGAAAGGTGCGTCTGGTCCTAAATTTTAATAATGATTAAAGAACCAAAAAAATTATTTACAACAAAAAACTTTTTTTAACATTATACAAATTTAGGACCAGATCCACCATTTTTAGTGCTTCTTGTTTAGTATTCCAAATTTTCAACGCGATGTGGCACTTCGTATGAAAATAAGTTACGAAATCAAAAAAGTGTTGGTAAGGTAGGAATCTGGTCATGTGATCCACTCATCACATGGCCTTAATGAAAGATTCAATGATTTTTATTATTTATTGTGTTAACTTTCAATTTTTCGTCATTAATAAAAATATTAATAACACTTACCTTCTGAACCAGATTTTTAATTGTCCTGTTGTAATATATAATTAGAAATAATAAAATTGTAAATTTTTCTATTAAATAACGGATATTCAATGAAAATATAATATCTTCCTAGATTCCTCAAATATAATTCAAGTAAAGTTGCTAAATTCATATCCGTTTCTTTTAAAATAATTGATTAAAGCAATACAAAAATGGCAGCTACCTTTTTCTAAGAATAATAAAACCTATAATATTTATATATAAAGATTATATGTTTTATATTTCGCAGAAAATGGTGGCTACCATTCTTTACATAATTTTAATAATTGCTTTATAATTAATTTTTTCTGTATACGAAGAGAAATGTCGGGAGATTAATTCACGGCACTAAAATCTCAAGCTTTTCCGTGAATTACACAGCCACACAAAAAAAAGTGTACGGATCTGGTAAGAAGACACACGTATGCCTATGGATTTTAGGGCGCTGAATTCAAATTCGGTATTAGAAATCACCCATCACGTCATGGTTGAGCCATAAGCTCAAAAAATGACGAAGAATCATGCACTGAGGCCAATAAATTTCAAAAAAATGCCAGTGATGCAAATTTTCACTTCAAAAATATGCCGACAACTGAGAAGGATCAACCCTTGTTTGATATCAACTTATTTAACCGAGGGGCTATTCACTCTATGCTAGTGGGTACCAGTGATTTCAGATTTCAAATTGATTTCAAATGATTTCATGCACTGATTCGAGTGCTGAATGGGGAACTGAATTTAATTTTTGATAGGT
>NC_046666.1:73553713-73571027 GCF_010883055.1 Belonocnema kinseyi | reverse complement strand
AAATGATTTCAATGATTTCATGATTTCATATAATTTCATGCGATTCGAAATCGATTTCAAGAGGTGGGGTTACATGATTCTTGGGACTGAATAGCCCCTCGTATTTAACATAACTTTACCCAACAGAACCTGACCTCACCTAACCTGAATTAACAGAAATTTATTGAACTACACGTTAATCTCTGGAAGCATATTTTCCCAGTAGCAAATGTGTGCTACATCAAATGGGTCAACTCGAGCCTAACCTAGAAATAAATCTAACCTAGCCTAACCTAACCTCACGAAACTCAATTAAACTGATTGTGTTGTCCCCTTGTGTTTGCGGTACCGTTTTGTTCAGCTTCGGCTTAACCTACATAGAGGTTTAACCTATCCTAACCTAACAAAACCTGACCTAACCTAACCGATTACGCTGGCAACCCTGTTCTTGCGTACTTTCATATATTGACATTAATAGCAGTAAATGTCTGGAGTTTCGTAACCGCTTGTTGTTCATGCCTTCATGGCAGACACAGGTAAAAAGTGTATTACGATGCAGGGAAAAACCCCAGTATCGGCGTCTGGTCAGGGTGGGAAAGTGGGCTCTCCGACGTCGTCATCATGCGACCGTAGCTCTTCATCAATGGATCACTTGGTTGGTGTTGAGTCTCATGCTACAAGGAAAAAAACCGCGAGCATTTCTCAATCGCATGCCTGCAACAATAGCTCAGATTCATTCTGTTACATTTGCAGTAAATATGAAGTGAGCAGTTTGCGAAAATCAATCAACGAGGAAGTGAAAAGTCTTTACGAAAAGTGTTTTGACCGTAAATTTCTGTACCAAGAATAAAAATGGGTTCCTCACGTCATTTGAAATTCCTGCAGAATTATGTTGTATCGTCTAAAAAATTCAAACAACGAAAAGTACCGCAAGTACTCTACACCAAACACATAGAAAAAAACCCGTTATTGCGAAGGACTGCTACTTTTGCATGAATTCCGTCGAAGGGTTCAACGCCAAAAATAAAAAAAACATTTCGTACATTAATGTGTGCACAGTCACAAGAGCAATTAAGACTGAGAACCGTACGCTTACATAGCTACACGTGTGGTTGAATTTCATTTGGCTAGGTTATGTTAGGTCAGGTTTTGTTAGGTTAGGATAGGTTAAACCTCTATGTAGGTTAAGCCGAAGCTGAATGAAACGGTACCGCAAACACAACGGGACAACACAATTAGTTTAATTGTGTTACGTGAAGTTAGGTTAGGTCAGGTTCTTTTAGGTTAGGATAGGTTTGACCTCTTTGCAGGTTAAGCCCAAGCTGATTCAAACAGTACCGCAAACACAACGGGACAACACAATCAGTTTAATTGTGTTTCGTGAGGTTAGGTTAGGCTAGGTTAGATTTATTTCTAGGTTAGGCTCGAGTTGCCCCATTCGATATAGCACACATTTGCTACTGGGAAAATATGCTTCCAGAGCTTTACGTGTAATTCCATAAATTTCTGTTAATTCAGGTTATGTGAGGTCAGGTTCTGTTGGGTAAAGTTATGTTAAATAAGTTGATATCAGGCAAGGGTTGATCCTTCACAGTTGTCGACATGTTTTTGAAGTGAACATTTGCATCATTGACATTATTTTGAAATTTATTTGCCACAGTGCATGATTTTTCGTCATTTTTGGAGGTTATGGCTCAACCATGACGTGATGGTTGATTTTTGATACCGAATTTGAATTCAGCGGTCCAAAATCCATAGGAATACGTGTGTCTTATTACCAGATCTGCAAACTTTTTTTGTGTGGTTGTGTTATTAATCTCTTGAAATTTCTCTCCGTATCGGGATAAAAAATTTATTATTAAGTTTATTAAAGTTTTATTATTTATATACTTTAATAAAATTAATAACTCATTATTTTCATTCCAAATTTTTTATTTATCACACTTCGCCATATCGACCCTAATTTGCATATATCTTTATGAAAATTTAGGTGCAAAGGAAATATTGCCAATTAATTTTCTTATTATGGTAATAGGTAGCAAAAAGTTAACAAAACTGATATGCAAATATTTGTTTCATTTTGATTGTTTTTCTTTCTTAATTTTTATTATTTTCTTCATTATAGATTCAAAAAGATATAAAAAACTGTACATATTTTTTTTATGAGACATAAGTTTATTCATTGTTTTTTAATTAATTTTTTCTGTGCATGAAGAGAAAATTCATTTAATACACGGCACTAAAATCACGCGCTTCCGTGAATTAATCTCTTGAAATTTCTATCCATGTAGGAATAAATAGTTTATATAATTTATAAATATTTTTTTAATGTGGTTTTGAAATAGAAAAGAAAATTTATATATCCAAACGGAAATAAATAAAAGAAAATAAATGATTAAAAATAAATTAAATAAAATCTAAAATAAGAAGAATTTTAAATGCAATCCTTATATATCTTTAAAAGAAGACCTTCTGTAAGAATAAACTGCCGAATATTGCTAATTATTTAGTGTTAATTACTGCCATGAAACAAGATTACTCGAGTTTTAATAAACAAAAAATGTTACATAACAATTTTAGGACATTTAAAGACATTATTTCTTCAACATGTTCGCTTTAAAATAAAGTAAAAAATTGTTTAATTTAAAAAATAAAATTTGTCTTTGAATTTAAGAAATTATTTGTTGATACTATTTCTTTGATTTAAACAAATATTCGTTTGGTAGCAATAAAGTAGTGGAAAAATATAATAAAGAATTTATTCAGTTTCATTACTTTCTACCAAGAAAACTATTTCTATGGAAAAAAAGATTTTTTATATAAGATTATGAAACCTTATTTTCATGTAAAATTTATACTATCAAACGATCGATTTTTTCTCTACTCTAAATTACTTTTTGCTTGGCGATCAATTTATTCATATTAACCTCTTCATTGAATGGTACTTAGGAGTAGTCGTCAAACTTACAAATTAGGATTACATTGCATATTTCAAATTCATAGTTCAATAACCTGCGTAGAAAGTTTGCATCTAAAGCCAATTGTTATTTTAATTTGCTGTTCTTCAGAACGGCTACGCACTTAAATTATTTTATGAATTCGAAAGTTGATTGTCAATTATTTAAATAAAGTTTAAAAAATCAAGTAAGCCATGAAAAATTTACTTCTAGATAACGTTTTACATTTTTTTCCAATAAAAATTATACTTAATTTGAAAGAATGAATATGTGCTGGGATATTTTAACCAAATCATAAAAAAGGCTGTATCCAAAAATGTTTTTTGTAAATTAAGTTTTTTAGCTTTTTATTCACAAAAGTGGATACAGGCAAAAGTTTTTAACAAAAATAAAGATTGTGCTCATAAAAATTGTTATTCATAATAAATTCTGTAAGTTACAATAAGTAAAAGCTTAGTATACTTTGATTCTTTTGGTATGTCAGATAATATAACGATTAACACTAATTTTTGTAATCTGAATAAATTTTTGGTAATTTCCCGGTTCGCAAACATTTTTCACGGTCAATGAATTTCAAAAATCGAACTCTAAAGCCAAAAATGTGTCCATGTAAAGTAAGGAAGGTGGAGTTGCAAATGAAAGCATTTAACGTGGAAAATGGAAGCTACTAACACTTTTTCACGGAATATTTTTAATAAAATGCTGGTAAACTGCTAAATTAAATATTTTAATTTTTTATCAATTTTAAAGTTCAAAGATTCGGCTTCAGTTCTAAAAACATAAATCCACGTTATCATTTTAAATGCTCCAAATTGAAGAACCAATCAAGGATTTCGAAAAAATTCTTAATTCAAAATAAAAAATCATTTTCAATTTACCTAAGACATTTTTCTTATTCTTCTGGAGCCTTTCAACATTCTTAAAAAGCTTCTAAATTTTTGGTTTTAAATCTGCCAAAATCTATAAGCTATTTTAAATTAGGCCGTGGGCTATTTACACCGAAATTTTGATACGAATAGTCGGATTTTGTCGGTATACGTAGAAACTTCATTTAAATTATATGGAATCATTTTTAATTATTAATTAATTTTGAAATTTTTTAAAGCTTCAACACATCTCATCAACTTACTCTTGTCTCTAAGACTAAGGTGTGCAATTGTTATTTATGCACGAAATTTCATTAATTTGACTTAAAAATGAATTATTTTTTAAATAAAAAAATTAAAATTGTGACGTCCAAAGATTAGTTTCTTTGGTTATTTTTTAATATCTAATTAATAATTACTGTTTTTAAATGAACGGTCGGATATTTCTCAATATTCAGCATATAATGGTTATTTTTCTTAATTAAAAAATGTCAAATTTTTTGGTTTAAATGTGGAATATTTTAGAATTAAATAATAGTTTATATTTAATAAAAATTTGTTATTTCACGCTAATACTATTTGAAGTTATTTTAGAATTGAAAATAGTTTATAAAGTTTCAATCGGGAGTTTACATTTGTTAATTAAAAATACTTTGAAATTGAAACAGTTATTTTTAACGTTAGAATCAGGAAATACAAAAATTTTGAACTGATTGCAAGTCGTATTGTAAAATCTGAACTCAATTATTATTCAATTTTTAAATCTTAAGTACAGTTCATTTTTTTAAATTATTAATCGATTAATATTCACATTTAATCAAATAAAAATGTTTTTTAACAAAAATCTTCTATTTGAAATGCTTCTAATTTTTATTTGTTTAAAACTGAATTTTTAAAATCTTTTCATTAAAATGTAGACTCAAAAATTGAAATGGAAAATGTATAAAGTTGAAGATTTTCGAAATGCGCCTTCTGAACTGAATATCATAATTGAAAAAGATCACAATATAACTAAAGATTTTAAAAACCGGTTGATATCAAAGTTGAACAGATTTTTTTATAAAAATTTGTAAATTTCCCGGTCAAAAAATGAATTCACTGTTATCCCCATACCTATATCAAGGCCAAAATTTACTTGACGCAAAGAAATTTTTAACTTCGTTTAAATCGAAGAAACTGTTTAGTGGGTGTAAAAAAGTTCTACTTTCCGAAAATTAAAAATTTAAGTTACCTTATCCACTAACCTAAAGGAAAAAGGTGAAAAGAACTAAGAAAGATAATTCATACTACTTTTATCTATTTCCAGTCAATAACAATAAATTCCCAATACATACTACATCTACACAGTCGACTAGGGTTGAATGGTGACTCTCAGTTTTCCTTTTTTTTTTTTTTTTGGTATAGGTGCATATCTTTACACGTTAATCTGAACCTTGGGTGTCCACAGGCGGCACTTACAATTAGTATACAGGCTTAGGTACTTAACGCTCTTGGCGACTCTCAAGCTTCGAGATAAGCTGACGATGACGACGCGACGCAACCCAACAGGCGGGATTTACAATTTACACCTAGAGTCCCTCGGCAACTGTATCTCTATAAATATGCGCTATTTACACCCATCTTAAATTAGTGGTAACATCGAGGGTTGACACAGAATGGAACGTGCTTAAAAAGGGTCTTCGAGTCTTAAAAAAAGGCCTCAAAAAGTCTTAAAAAAGGCGAGAGTCTACTTCTACTACTACATAACTAATATGTATATACAGAAAGATCGTGTGGGTGGTCCTTGGCCAACCAAAATCAGACGATCCCACTGATCTCGACTATTTACAGGTCACTGGAAAAAGGTAGGAGCAAGGTGGCCCCTTGCCGAGTTCTTATCAGATCGAGATTTCCTAATTTTTACAAGAAAGGTCCGAAAAAGAACACTCGGAAAAAATACTCGATTAGCACCTAAAGGACGTTAGCATCATTTGGCTCTTACATATTCATACAATTTTATATCAGCTATCGACTATCTATACGCTTACAACTTTGCATTTACACTTTTGGATGATCCTCACTCGAAACGGATCGTAAATGCTAAAAAGAGTCTTCCTAAGCTCCTTTAGAATCCTAATCTTCCTGATCCTACACAGCAATTTACGTCCCACGTGAGACAATAATGTCTAGCAACTTTCCACAAATTTCTCTCAAAACTTGGGTGTCCACATTAAATCAACCTGGGGCACAAAGATTTCTTAGATACGTGACATTCATTTATACAACAATAATTGAAAGGTGAACGAGGCGATGACAAATATTTACAGTAATGAACAAAACCTTAGGACTTAAAATCAAACACGACAATTTTAGGAAATTCTTTTTAAAAGACATGGGAACTATTAAAAATTATTTTGTGCAGCAAAAAATTATTTCTAATGATCGTGTTTTTTGGCCGTTTAAAAAAAAGTTGGTTCCTTAAAGGTGACTTCTAGAGAGCTTTAACGCCTCATTATGTCTTCTATACTAAACCCTAATTTTCGGGTTGTGCTGGTCTTTTCGCCGGTTTGACTGATGCTCATCGATTCGATATTTTCTGGAGAAATTGGTGGATCGATTCGAAGATCTTGAGGAATGTCTGTATGTGTTGTGAGGTGGGTTTTCAGGTTGCTTCGTTGATTGAAACTCCTGGCACAAATTGGACATTTGTGTGGTGATTCCTGCATGTGGAGAATTTTATGCACTGCCAACGTCCTACTTTGGCAGAATCCTTTTCCGCAATCGGCACACTTGAAGGGCTTTTCTTTGCTGTGGATGTATCTGTAACAAAAGAGAAAATTTATTAGAAACTGTATTTAATTATTGTTAATAATTTCCATCATGATTTTATTTTTAAAACGGTTCAATAATATTTCCAAAGAGCATTAATTTTATATAAAAGGGGTTCAGAAATTAATGGAAAATAAATTGGTATATGTCTTATTTAAATTATTGCAATTTTTTGCCTCTAGTTTCACTGAATAAAGAAATAGAAATTTTTTCCATTTTTAACCTCAATACAAAATTATGATTCTTTGACCATTTATTAGTAGAACAATCGACGACTCCACAGTTAAAAAGAATAAAGAGCAGAAAATGCCAAATTGATATAAACATGATTACATTAAGTTTATAAATAAAAGAAAATTTGATTGTGAATCAATTAAAAAATTGTTTGGGTTAAAAAGTGAACAACAGATAACAGGATAGTTATAAATATCTCGACCTACGTTATATTTCTAAACAGTACGAGCAGAATTTTATTTCGATTACAAACGTATTACTTTAAATATTTCACCATCGATGCATCTTCAATATAAAAAGCGAAAATACACATTAATAAAAACAAGTTCCTCAATAAAATAAATAATCTGCTGATACACGATTAATATTTAAATGTTCATCGAAAATAAAATTAATCGACAATTGTTATAAAAATTTTTCTGGGAAAAGATTTTTAAATTGTGCATAAAATCAATTACACGGTACAGACTATGATTATATCACTAAATAAAGAGAAATAATCTTACAATTCTAAAAAAATTTGTAATTTTGAAATACCTAATAAGAATTAAAATATTTTTAAATTGCAGACTGAAAGATTCGTAGACGAACAACGCTTATTAGCAATAGAATTTTTTAAAACTATACGTTACAAGCAATTGTTTGTAATTCTAAAACCTGAAATACCCATTACGTAGAAAAAATAATCTTCTGCTATCTATTTTCAATCTAAAAGGAAACAGAACCTAGAGTAAACTATGATAACAGTTTTCTTTCACCGTTCATATTTATCCTAAGATTTAAGATTTAGCAATTCAGGTATATGGCAATGTAACAAATAATCTATATACCTTTCCTATAATTCTTGAATATCCACTTCTATGACGCTAAGCTCAACTGGAAAGATCAAAATCTCGTTCTCTGCCAACAAATGGGACCTCACTTTCACTTTCAAATATTCCATTGAATTCTTTATAATCCAGTCCACTCATTATCCTTTACCATTATACTAAATCCATTTAACGACTTTCCGAAAACTCCCCCAAGAACCTGAATGCCCTGAATCCCCTAAATCCCAACCTAATTGTCCCTAAAGTGGACCAATTCTACCCATTTAATTGATTTTCAATCTAGCCTTACTAAACGCTTCCTAATTTCTAAATGTGTAACAATTAAATCACAAATTTTAACTTACCGATGATCCCTCAAATGATCCTGTCTTCGGAAAGCCTTTCCACAAATCTCACAGGAATAGGGCCTTTCATCAGTGTGGGTCCTTTCGTGAATAAGCAAATTGTAGCTCTTGGTGAACTGCCTGTTGCAAAATTTGCAGATGAACTGCTTTTTCGGCCTCTGGCCAGGAAGTCTCTTCGTCAAGAAGGAAGCGGGTGGTGGAACCGGAAGTCCAGGATGCATCGAATGACCTGGAGATCCATGATGATGTGGAGACAATGGAGTCTGGGGACAACAACCTCTCACAGCCAGGAGAGCTGCACCCCTCAACCAATGATCCAAAAAAGCAGCATGGTATCCGTTAGGTTGTTGTGGGAGTTGCTGATGATGGTGAATTTGTTGGTGAGGAGGCATATGCAGTTGCTGATTCCTGATCCACCTGGGAGGTGACGTCCCATGCGGGTGTAACCGATCAATTGCCGAAGAGGGGGGAGTGTGTGGTGGCGTCAGAGGCTCCATCTTCGCGGTGTCCATCATCTTCGCCAACGATGCTGTTCCGTAAAAATACTAAAATTACCTTTTCAATAGGCTGAAAATTATTGAACTTCCCCAGTCGAGGGTATGTTCCAAACACCCTCCGGTATTGGTCCCGTTCAGATTGCAACCCTATATTCTTACACACTTTTCAAAATGCTTTACATGTAGCCCCCACTAAAACTTTGCTAATCACTCCTAAAGCCTTTAGTTTGTGAACACTATCATTTGAGTTCTTGCACACCAACTTATATATAAATTTCCACCAAACTGTGTATTCACTCGAATGTTAATTCACTGGTCATCAAAGGTTTATTGTTTGTAGCACGAGAAACACTTTGAAGAAAACGTGGGTGACACAAACGGGATTATCACTACGGGTGGTGGAGATTCGTGCTGATGGTTGGTAGCACCTTGTAGGATGGGCAGGTTGAGAGTCGGGAGAAAAAGGAATAAGACACTGTCAACTCGAGGGTCAGAGAGATACTGGCTTGCTTGAAATGTTCCTGTGGCAACCTGGTAGAGTGGAGAGCTCCTCCTCCCTTTCCTGATGTTAGACTCCCGGTTGGTGGCGACTTCTACAGGGGCGGGGCTTCCGACTGGAGAACCCGCAGGGCGTCGCGACGCTACCCCTGCAGACGTCGTCCCTCATAGATACACCCGCGCTGCCACCTGCGCACACGACACCCACGCGTCTTACTTCCGTACTCGATTTCCAGCTTCCATGGCCGCCCGTTTCAGGTTCTGTATCCTATTATGCCTTTTCGAGATGAGGATCATGAAGGTGTAATTGTGTTTTAGAAAGTTACAGAATGCTCACAGAGTTCATAATGATTCAAGGTTTCTGATTCTAAACGAGGTTTTTAGTTTTTCCCAGCAAGAAGAAGTGCAATTTTTTAATTTAAAAGCAACTTCTCTTTAGAGCTTTATTTAACAAAATTTTAATTTGTGACTTATTCTTTTTTCAAATGTAATTCATTCTATCAATTCTAATTTCTAACATGAAAAAAGAGAGTCTTTTAAGCTTGGCATTAAATCTACTTTATTATAAACTATTTAATGCACCATTTTTTGAAAGGGGTTTCTTATCAATTCATAAAGAGGTTCAACTTTCAACCAAAAAAGATTAACTCTAAAGAACAAATTTTTTTTTATTTAGTAGTTAATATTTAAACCGCGAAAATATTTTCATTTTTAGTTAAAAGCAAAGCGTTTGAATTCATCACAAAAAATACGAATTTTTAAGGAAATAGTTCGATCTTTAACTAAAACTGATTCATTTTCAACTACACAGTTGCATTTTTAACCAAAAAAGATTTAATGTCTACTAAAAGAGATGAATTTTCAAATTAAAAAGACGAACTTTTGTTAAGAAGTTTAACTTTCAAACGAGATATATGAAATTCCAACCAAGAAAATTAATTTTCGACTAAAAAGAACGAATTTTCAACCAAGTACATATATTTTTATATAAGTATTAGACTTTTTACAAAAAAAAAACTCAATTTTCTACCAAAAAGATAACTTGTTAATAAATTATATAAATTTTTAACCTTATAGTTACATTTTTTAACCTAAATAATAAATTATTAATAAAAAAATGGTAAAGTCAAATTCTGATTTATAAAAATTAATTTTTGATGTCAAAAACAAATATATAATAAAATATTTGAATATTTTACCCAATAGTTAAATTTTACCAAGTAGTTTTTTCTACTACATAGTTTGTTGATTTTTTAAGACAAAAATGAAAATTTTCTAAACAACAGTTGAATTTTCAACAAGCAGATTTATTTTCAACAATATATAGTTAAAAATTGATTTAAAAAAATAATCATTTTCAACCGAACAAAACAACTTTTAAGAAAGTATTAGTTCAACGTTCAACCTGCCCAGATAAGTTTTCAACAAAAAATGTAATAATTGATATTTCAACCAAAAAAGATTTTAATTTTTAACCAGACTTGCAATTTTGACCAAAGAAATTAATTTTGTATGAATAAAGACGAATTTGTAACGAAATACATCAATTTTCAACCAAAAGAATCAATTTTCTACGGAAAAATATGATTTTTTAACAACATACATGAAATTTTCCACCACAAAAAGATTAAATTTTGACATAAAATTTTGAATTTTTAAACCAAAAAGAAGAATATATTCTATTAATTTGTTGAATTTTCCAGTTAAAAATACGTATTTTTAACCAAAAAAGGATTACTTTTCAATATAATTGTTGAATTTCCAACAAAATAATAAAATGTTGAATTAAAAATAAAGGTTTTAACCGAAAAAGTTGAGAAAAGAAAAGAAATAGTTTTTAATTCAACCGAAAAGAATGAACTTTTAACCAGAAATAGTATAGGTTGATTTTTTTATTGGATTCCATTAATTTAGTTCGCATTTAAGTGGAATAACGAAAGAAGGGAAAAGACTGTGAAGACTTGTGGCAAATAGATAGGAATTTTAATAATTTATAGACTAAAGAATAATAGTTTAAATAAAAAAACAATGTTCATTTTTGATACTTATAAAATACGAGGTTAGAAAACTAGAAATTTGAATAGGAAAATAAAGTTAATTTTCCATTGCACACTTTTTAATTCAGGACCAGCGGTGGACTGGGCTTTGTCCAGGATAGGATGGAACTTTTTAAAATATAGATTCTTGTCTAAATTTACTAAGTATGGCGTACTACTTATTCTTATCAACACATTTTTTTTACTAATATTATTAGGGTCCCATGTTTATTTAATTGGCATAGTTCATATTTTATAGTTGTGTTCGATCCCTAGGTTTATAAAATCTTAGTAAGTTTCGTTTTATTTATTCATTTATTAATTCGTGAATTTGTGATTAATACGTTGAAAATAGTACTAACATTACTAAGTAATATTATTATTAGGTGAATTACGAATAATGCTTTTACAATTATCAATAAAATAACATAATTTTATTTACACTTAATGTACTAGGTTTTGATTGTACTAATGCACTGGATTTAAGTACTAGTTCTTGGTTGACGCTTTCCTTTTTCTTCAATTTTTTAACATTTTTGTCTCTAATGCGCCGGAATGTATTTATAGTTGGAAATTTAATTTTGATTTCTGAACTTTTTTGTGTACTGATTGTAGTGCATAAAATAGTCCATAAGAAAGTAGATTTCACTTCGATCTTAAAAGGTTTTTAAAATAGAGACTATAAAGCTGAAGATTCATTTCAATCCGCAGGGTTGCTTATAAATAGCACTAAGATTTATTTTATTGAGATATAAGTAATGGATAACTCAATTAATTGAGAGATAGTTTTTGTTGAAATAGTATATTACTCGAAGGATGTTTACAAAATTAGCAATGTTTAGAAATCTGTATTAATTTAGAGGATCACTTTTCCTATTTTGGGCCGTGCAAAAATGAAGTAATATATTATGGGCGGGGGGGGGGGGTAAATATTTCTATGCCTTACTTACATGTGGGGTACTTGAACAAAACCAGTTATTACACAAGATTTTTTATAGTTTTCTAACGAAATATTTTTAAATTGAGGTTTTATTTTTTAAATTTTTTTCTCATTTTAAATTTTTTTTAAATGAGGTCCACAGTCTTACTTCTTTTTCTGTTTTATTTTTCGATTCAAATTCGAACTGAATTTAAAATTCCAATTGAAAGTTCATTATTTTCCGTCCAAAAGTCTATTTTAATATTTTAGGTTAAGAATTTATCTTTTTTGCTTCAATTTTTTTCTTATAAATTTCAACCATTTGTTTTTGAAATGTCTACTAATACTATATTTTTGGTTGAAAATGTATCTTGTTTGGTCAAAAATTCTACAATTTGATAACAAATTTAATTCTTTTTTTTGGAAATTCAACAAATATGTTTAAAAATTATGCTTCTTAGCTAAGAATTCAATTGTTTTGTTGAAAAATGGACTTTAACAAAAAAATTTCGTTTGAAAGTTTAATTATTTTGTTAAGCTGTTTGTTAAGCTGTTAACTGTATGATGATAAGTTAAACTGTTTCTGTTAAAAAACAAACTTTTTTACGTTGAGCGTTCATATTTTCGGGTTGAAAATTTATCTTTTTTAGTTGAAAATTCAACTATTTTGTTTGCAAGCATGTGTTTTGTGAAAATCTCCTAATTCAAAATTTAACTAATTGATTGAAAATTGATATATTCTGTTGAAAATTTGTCTCTTTTTGTAGAAAATACATTTTTTAAATAAAAATGTAACTGATTGCAATAATTTTATCCGATTTAGTTGAAGATTCATGTATATTTTGTTCAAAATTGCCTTTCTATAGTTAAATTAATCTGGTTTTAATTTTAATAAAAATTTCTTTGTGTAAACTTATTTTCTTAGGCTGAAAATTCAATAAATTGGTTGTAATTTAAGCTCTTTTTTTAAAATTTTTTTTGAGGATTCATAATTTTAGTGGAAAATTCATATCTTCGGTTGAAAAGTGAACTACTTTGATAAAAGTTAGTTTGTTTTTTAAATTAATGTTTTTAACTGAAAATTTAACTTTTTCATTGAAAATTCTATTTATTTTTTCAAAATTTATATTTCTGCCTTAAGAATTCAACAGTTTTGCTGAAAATTGAACTGCTTGCTACAAAATTCAACTGTTTTGTAAAAAATTCGTTTTTTCTTTTGTTAAAAAATAATTCTTCTAATGTTTTTTGTTTTTGGTTTAGAATTAATCTTTCTTAGTTTAAAAATTAAATTATTTGGTTGACAATTTATGCAACTTGTAGAAAATTCGTCTTTCTCATTAGAAAGGTAATCTCCTTAGTTGGAATTTCAAATAACTGATAAAAAATGCATCTGTTTTGTTGAGAATTCTTCTTTTTAGTAGAATATTAATCTTCTTGCTTGAGAATAACATTCATATTTTTTTGGAAAATGTTATAATCTGAATAGCTTGTTTTGGAATCAACAACAAAGAAAATAATCTTATGTTTTCCAAAGTATCAATATAACCCGCCGTAGGGATGAATATATATGTATTTAATTTTCAATCAAAAAGTTTCAGTATTATATTTTAAATTTGTTATTTTGTACATTAAGTACAATTAGAAAATAAGCTTCAATTGCAAAGCGTATTATTAGAATTCAGTTATGCCAGAAAATAAATAAGGAAAGTTTCTGCGTAAAAGGAAAGTCAAAATCTAATTAATTGAGACCCTCTGAAAGAGAAGCTGAACCAATCAACGTCGCCTCCGACATAAACTTGTATCTCAGACATGCGTATAACCACTTAGTCACCCTTTTGCTTTTCTACCCCAATCACAAATCACAAACCCCTGAAGGGGTCTTCAAGCTTCCTTCTAATTTTATCATGGCGACGTTTCTATTCGTGATATTACTGCTTTCCAAAAATGAACTATTTTCACGGAATAAGAGTAATGACTTCACGTTAGACTTAGATGGTTAGAGGTCCCGGGATCGATCTCTGCGCCGTTACCCATACAAATTTTCTATGTATCTTTACCGAGGTTTTTGTTCTTGAAGCAACTTGACCGAACCACACGCAAGATGATGGCAATCTAACGAAGTCATCATCCTAGATCTGCCGCACGTCGTATATAGCTCCCTCGAAAAAAAGGGGGTACAGGTTTGTTGAGCTTGGAGTGTCTTCATCGAAGAACGGTTCTAGCTACAGCCTGCTTCCAAGATCTGAAGACAAAAATAATTTACGTGATTGAATTCTCGGGACCAGTCGATGGTAATATCACGGCAAAGGAGAAAGAAAAACGGGCGAAATATCAAGCATTTGTTCTCGAGCTGAGCAGGCTGTACCAAGGCTACAAGGTCCATTTTGTGGTTCTCATAATCGGCTGCCTTGGAGGTATGAAAGCTTCATTTCTTAGTAAACTGAAGAAAATCCCGCCTTGTCAGCGTAAGGTAAAGTCCATCGCGAGCCAGAAGCAAAAGGCTGTTCTTCTGGGATCACTTCATCTGGTCCGTCAACACTGTTCTTCATAACACTGTACAAAGGTTGATAACTCTAAAAAAGTATCCAGCGATGAAACCTTCATCTCCAACTGTGCCGTCTGCCGCGTAAGGTCATCCGTGGTTAGTGACCGGACGCTAAGCCTATAAGGAAAATGAACCGTGTTGAGTACCGATTGCTTCGTGATTGGTTAATAAGGGAGTCTCGGTCTCGGGGGCTCAATTGGTTAGACGCTCGTGCTTCACGTTAAAGGTCCGGGGTTTGATTCCTGAGCCAGTACCTCTGAAAATTCTTCTATGTACCTTTACCGAGGTTCTTGTGGTTCGGTTCCCACCTTAAGCTGTAAGTTCACCACCGTGCACTTGGCTGCAACCCAGTCCTTGTGCAGACTATTCAAAAATAAAAATCTAAACCCTCAAACAAAATACCTTCGACATATTGGGCTGTAACCATCTTAAGAGGGTCGTCTAGTGTGACGGCCGTTGTCTAATGCTATTTTGGATATTTTTTGTTGAAAAACCGTTGAAACAAAATAATTATTATATTTCATATCTTTTTTGAATACATTTAAACAAACTTTGGAAATTTTTTGAAGTCATTACCCAGAATATTTTCGGAGGTACACCGCCCAACACGAACAGATATAAAAGAAGAGGTGCTCCACTGCTGCCATGATTCCGGCTATTCTAATTATCTAAAATCAAAAAACCATATGCCATTTTCTTCGCGAGACTTGAGAGTCTGCACAGAACTAAAATAAAGAAAGAATTTGAAAAAAAAAAATTTTTTCGTAAGCTACAGAAAAAAATTCAATTTTATTCCTTCTTTTCTTGACTTCTATATAAGTGCTAAAAAAATAGAACGAAGCAATCTTAATTCTTTTAGTTCAACTTGAAGTTGTAAATGCGCTAAATATGCTGTATAAATTTGAGCAGAAACAAGCAAATAGTTTTCGAGATATCATGGCAGCAGTTTAAGAAAATCGTGTTTTGAGAAAAACACATTTAAAAGTTGTTGTATATAATTCATAATAAAAATTGCCTCACCATCAATCTGCTGTGCCTGGACCATAGAGTACATATATTACGTAAGACGCTTTTCTTTTGTTTGAATAAAGACGAGCATAAAATTGCTGTGCAGTTGTGAAGGACACAACGATATAAACAAAAGAAAAATGTCTTACGTAATATATGGATGGTCCCTGTGTCGATGCACGCTCCGCGTACCTTCTTCGGTTTGCGCGTACAACTTTTCAACAACTTCAATTCGCGAAAAATCCTTTCACCTACGTCTTTTATACATGTTTTAGAAGTGATTTATGAAAAAAATCTATTTTTTTGATCTGACACATTCGACGACCCCCTAAGGCTGAGACATTAAATTATAATCATAACAACATCTTTGTATAATATTTAAAGCTCCTGTTTTTAATTGTTCCGTTTTATGAAATTCCGATCCGAAATACTTCACTGATAAAAATCTTGTCAGATAAAAATGCGAATCTTTGGCGTAAATACAAGAAAATTCTTATTAGAATTAGCTGCAAGGTAAACTTTGGAAAAGGTAAACACTGCCTTTCGGACAAGAAATCAAAAAAGCAAAAGATCGGAAAATTGTACAACAAAAATAAACATCGATTTCAAATTTATCTTTTCCTTGGCGGCTTGGCTTTGAAGGCTGATAAAATTCCAAAGTCGTGAATCCTGTTTCAAATCGGAACAAATCCATCAGCAGGCTCACACTTTTACAAAACGCCGATAATATCAAGAGCAAGCTGTTGGTAGCCCTGTAATCTATTCCTCGTAACATCTGGTTATCTGTTACAATTATCACGCCAGTGGACAGAATAGTTTTGAAGAGGTCTTTCCCAACTCAGAAGCTGGCGTATATATCCATATATTAATATTATAGAACTTCTACATTATAGATAAAATTACAATTATGTATTTCCAAAAAAATACGAGAATCACACAGATTTTTAGTTTGGCTCTACGGTTTAACTGCAAAACAAAAAGAAAGGTGGTTTTTATTATAGCTGGAAAAAACTTTGAAAACTTGCGATTGAAATCGATTTAAAAATGAATTCGAAGTAAATTCTAGATTATTTAAGAGAACTCAAGTGAATTCAAAAGAATTTAAGCGAGTACATGGAGACTCAAATTTATTCAGAAGAATGCAAAGAAATTCTGCAGTATTTAAAGGAATTCGACAGAATTTAGGAAAACTAAGCAAATCCATTAATTTTAAGTGTAATTTGAAGAATTCAAGGGAATTTATGCGAATTTACGGGATTTTAAGCGCATTCAAGGAAGTATACGCGATTTCATGAGAATTCAAGCTGATAGAAGAAAGTTGAACATACACGCAACTTCCAGTTAGGTCAAAGCCGTTGGAATGAAAACAGTTCGGTTATGTCAAATTCCCCCGTGTCCCCATCAATGTCTATTACGCCGGAGAAGATGAAGGAGTGTGATTTAAACGTTTATCTGTGTCTGTCACGTGTTGCTAAGTGGAGGGGATGTTATCCCAGCCCTAAATGTGAAATAACTGGGCGCTTTGATATATCTGATCGTTGACATAACTGAACGCTGACTTAACTGGAAGTTAAGTGTAATTGCAGTCCATTTCAAGAGTATTCAAGATTATTTACCAGGTGTATACATATGAAACCGGTATTGCCATTTAGCGGCCAGTAGGCACACTTGTAGGCACTGTCGGAACTTAACATTTGTGCTAATTGGCATATTGTCATCTGTCAACAATATCCAATACCAAACATTTCAAGTTTCATATGACATCGTGATTTTTTTCGCTCTTGAAAATGTCG
>NC_046666.1:73542905-73553613 GCF_010883055.1 Belonocnema kinseyi | reverse complement strand
GGCGCATACTTTGAATAAAATATTTGTTATCATTCTCTTGAAATAAATGTGTTTTTTTCTTGAAAAAATACCGGTTTCATATGTATACACCTGGTACATGGTATTCGAAAGAATTGAAAATCATTCGAAGGTACAAACGGAATTTGAAGGTATATAGAAGAATTCGCAGGAATTTAAATGTATTTGCGAGAATTGGAGCAAATTCACGACATTTCAAGCCAATTAGGGAAAATCCAAGGGAATTCACGAAAACACAAGCATACATTTTAGCATTTGCGGATCATCCAAAAATAACCTTAAATTATTTGGACGAGGAGTGTACGGTGAAATCTTAATGTTTTTTTTTATGATTTAACAAAGTAGTTCAACTTGAAATCAAGTATGTAATTGAATTTTCAACAGAAAAAAATTAATCCTCACAAAAAAATGTAATAGTTAATAATTTAACGAAGCAATAATTTTCATTAAAAATAAAAAATATATATGTATATATGTACTTCAAAACAGTTGAATTTTCTACTGGTCAAATTTTCAGGACAAAAAGGCAAGTTTTCTTTATACAAAACAGTTCAATCTTCAAGCAAAAAGAGATACATTGTTTGCTAAAATTATGAATCTTCAACCTAAAAAATTAATGTTTAGAAAAATTGTTCAACTGTCAACCAAGGTGTTGAATTTTTGACCTAAAAACAATTTTTTTTAAATTTTAAATCAAACACAGTTGAATTTAACACACCAAAAAATATGAATTTTTAATAAAATACTTGAATCCTTAATTTATATAGATTAATGTTCAACCAAACAGTTGATCCCGCACGCCCGCGCAGCTCCTGTTACGCCTACATTCGGCGCGGGATCAATTCTCAGAAGGGCTATAGAAGGTAGGGCTATTGAAGGGTTTCACTATAGTTATTTTTTCAGTAGAAAAAAAAATTTCAATAAAGTAGTTCAATCTTCAACAAAACAGATTAATTTTTTATGTAACAGTTACATTTTCAACTAAAAAGTATAATTTTTTAACGAAAAAATAGAATAGTTAACTTTTCAATAAAAAAAATTAATTTAAAACGACAAAACCCGATTTATCAACAAGACTACTTGCAAGCAAACCGCGACAATGTCACTAAACCGAGAGTTTGGTATATTACTCGTTGTATTACCATAGAATTTAGAATTCGAGCAAATTCAAGAGTATTTAAGTAAATTCATGGAGATTTCATAGGTATGTAATTAAAATTGAAGAAAACCTGTGTAGATTTTTCCCCGGTTGACCCTAATACAACAAGGTTTCTGGTTGAATCCCGGCCGGGCTACCCCTGGCTGGGTTTCATGGACAGGAACCGGGCGGGAGCCGGTTGGGCTACATTTTTCTAGAATCACGTAGTTTGGGGCCGGCCGGTTACTGGCCGGGCCAACCCTGGTTATATACCATGGTCGGGAGCCGGCTGGGCACTGGTCAGGTTAATGTTTTTGTAGAAATAACACGCTTTTTAAGAGCCGTGGTATTATCAAAGACGTAATTATGGATGCTAGATGAATTATTATTTGAAAATTATAATTTAAAGATTTATTAGATCAGTGAAACAAAAATTAGCTTTTTTAAATTCTTTTTAAAAAAACATTAAATTTTTTCGAATAATTTAACATTTTAAATTAAACTGCTATCGATTCTGCTATTTGCAACAACAGAAATGATACAATTTTTATAAACTTCTCTATATTCAGACAATGTTTAGCCTGTACAATTTCAAATTTACCGCCATATATAGCGCCTGCTGTGTCTGTCGTCTGCATAGACACTCATTATTTTCAGTTTCGCACCTGGAACGAGAATGCTCCTTGCACTCACGTCGCGTCGCCTCTTCGAAGTTCGAAAATAAAATCGAGACTCGTAGTTAAAATCAACCTTATTTCAGTAATTAGTTTGAATCCCCCACTTAGTGCGCGATTAATTATTATTTTAAATTAAAATATAGTCTTGTGTATACAGTTTTTACTTTCTTCCTTCCTAACCTTAAATCACCACGTGGCTTCCAAATTGCTACGAGATTCTATCATCAGGGAATAAAATTCTACTCCAATTTTCTTGCCAGAATTGGTTCACTAGATTTGACTTTTAAAGTTCACCGTAATCTTTACGATGAGCTTTAAATGACAAAATAAGTTACCAATTTCTCGCCTGAAGCAACATTTCTTAACCGCTTTTTGGCCGGATTACCCGACCGGATCACGGCGGGTATTGAAGCCGAGATCCGACCAGTTTACCGTGACGTTTTTAGCCAGATCCCGGCCGGATTCCCCGACCAGCGCCCGGCTTAAAGCAGGGCTATCCGACTGGGACCCGACCGGATCCCTGATTGGATTCCTACACGGGAAGCAAAGTCAATTTTCTTAGATTTTAGAGAATTCAAGAGAATTCCAGTGAATTCGAGGTAATTTGAGTACAATGATTGAATAGTAAAATTTTATATTATAAAAAGAGATGGTTTTTCTATTTTGTATGTTACGAATGGCCAATGCTGGAACTATTAATTCATTTAAATTCTTTGTGAATTGAAAAACGAAAAAAAACTCGTATCTGATTTTTCTTTTAAGCAAATATCTGACTGACGCGTAGGCAAGTAATGGAGGTCAGAGTACAAAATTAATGTATCTACTGTCTGCTATATTAGTCTTTAGAATATTTAATCAAATTTTTATCCTTCAAGAAATTATCTATCAGTCGTCAAAAATAGTGTTACGAATGTAATAAAAGATGTTAGAAAGATATTTCCGTAATTTTGAACGATTTAAATAATTTTCTTCCTCTCTTCGATCTTTAATCCATGATGATGGAAATCGAGTGTGCGATTAACATTGATCGGCTTGTAAAAACCATGTAAATTGCAATGTTGCAAGGCATCGTGGTAATTACAGATTGCCGTGTATGTTCTGAGTCGAACCTTCACGGAGAATCTTGAAGGACTTGAGGTGGGCTTATGCTTTATAGGCTAACGCCAGTGGATCGGAAGAACACAGATTACTCACTGTGAAGACCATTAATTGGCACACAGCCTTTTTTTCCTGGCAACAAGCCTTTTTCGCAGTCGACTCCTGCTGATGCTGGCTTCAGTAATCTCATTATGCGCTAACGATGTGGCCCAGCGTGATATTACAACCGCAGCTACCAACATGATTTCTTCTTTTTCACTACCCTTGCTAATTGAATTTCTAACCATTCGGACCCGACGACCTCTTCATTTTCTATAGACTTTGAGCTCCAATCCTCTCATTTGTCAAATGAAAATGAACCCATTTTCTACAAGGGATAATAGCATTTTTTTAATTCTCCCTAAAGCCACCATATTTATGATTATTTCAACCAGCCACTAATGGTAAGTATGCCCTTACTATTAATCATGCTTAAAAATATCCGAGGACATTCAAAAACTACATCACGCTACTCTTTCCCAGAAGGAAATAGGGTGACTTTTCAATAAACTAGGAGAATAGTAAAGGGATAAGGTCTTTTGAAGAAAATGAATGTATAGTCACTATAAACTGTAGAATATAGATACCATATTTAATAAAGTAATTAAATTTTGAAGCGAAAATGTTTAATTTTCTATCAAAAGAGATGAATTTTCCATCAAAATAGTTGAATTTTTAATAAACAAACTAATTTTTTAAATGTTGCATTTACGGCTAAAAAGTATAACTTTCAAGGAAAGGCGGGAACTTTCAAACAAAATAGAGGAATTTTCAACGAAATATTTGAATCTTTAACCAAATGGTTGATTTTTCAACCTTTACTTGTAAAATAAAATAACTAATTTTAATTTTCTCTAATAATTCAAAAAATTTTTAATTGTTTATTCACATTTATATTTTGTATATCTTATGTCATATTTTGCGTTACGCATAGCCTTACAAAGCCTGCTCCCCAGCCTTCTGAAAGTGTGACTTCAAATTTCTGGTTCTTTTATTCAGTTCTTCGAGTCAATTTAACCAGAATATCTTTTAAAAAATAACTATAATGCATTCTGTTTTCGGAAATCTTCATAAAAACTTCTTCCGGAGTTTTTACAATGTGTACTTAAATGATTTTGGCAATATTAAAATAATTCTCCAACAAAGAAATTTGAAAAATGTGTATATAGTTTAGAAGTATATATCTTTGTACAACTATATTGTGTATTCAGCAAACGCACACCTTTGCCTTATAAAAACACTAACCAGAAAAATTCAACAAGAGATTATCAACAAGAGTTTTTTAGTCATATTATCTGTAATTTCTGTCTAAATTCAAAATTTATTTGTTGGAGTGCCTAAAAGGAAAAAACACAACTCAATTAGTACTGAAATTAGAGATAAGAACAGAGAATCTCTGTCTCATGTTGAATATTAAACAAATATTTTCAAAGTTTAAAAATATAAATTCTATTTCTTTGACTATTAATTTTGACGAATCACAGATTGTTCGCAAGATTTGATTAGGTTTGTGAAAATTTTGAATCATTAAAATTCAGGGAAAAGAAGCACCTTTTATTTGATTAGTCGATAATCATTAGATATCAGAGCAAATCTCATAACAAATATCGAGATCCAGATCAGCCGGTCGTCAAAGTAAGCACCTTTTCTAACTAAGTATCCTGAAAAGAAAAAATGATATTGACAGTGACTCGTGTGAAGTGATGTTATCAACTACAACGTTAAAATACAAGCTTATCAATTTATGGCGATGCAGACAGCGCGTCACCAGCAGATAAATAGGCTACCATCCACTATATACAATTATATATGTTTCATCAAATTTATAAGCAGGCATCATTTGCAAATAACTTAACGATCATACATAAATGACTATATGATAAAAATTCAATTTTTTCTTTAAATTTCTTTTTTCAATTTTCCAAAATCTATACATTTTGAAATTTCGCATCCCATGAAAAAAAAATATTTAAAGATCTTTAACAAAAAGTGTAAATTTTTAATTATATGCAATTCTCAATTATTCGATTTTTAATAATTCAATAATTAAATTTTCAATCATTCGAATTATTCGATTTAGACTTGAATGGAAAGAATATATTGTAGATTTAAATATTTTTTATGGCGAAATACGTATTTCATAAAAACAATCACAATGTAGTAAAATTTTTTTCAAAGTTGTCAAAAAACTCAGCAGTCAAAGAAATCCTTTCAAACTATTTATAACGGACGTTCATTTAATAAACCAATCTTTCAAACAATCTTTTTGAAAGAAAAGTACTCTGAAAACAATTTGTTTTATATGAAAGAAAACATTTCGAGCAATGAATCTTCTGTTATCATGAGGAATTATATTTGTAAAAGTAAAATGTTTTTTCCCCTAAAAAATCCTAGTGTAGTAAGAATACGAAATTATCAAAAAGCATTGTAGTTGAATAATTTTTTTAACCTTTTCCCTTTTTACGTACATTTAATGAAAAAATGTACATTATAGTGAGCATACAAATTCTCAATAAACATTACAGTTGAAGAATGTTTACATTCTCATCAGAAAAGGTATTAGATTTGTGTAAAATTTGACCCCCCCCCCCAATTTTTGTAAAATTTCCACGTTTTGAGACCCTCTGAAACCGAAAAACAGGTTTTTACGAGTGTGTCGTCTGTCTGTATGTCTGTTTGTGAACACGATAACTTTCGAAACAATTAATCTATTAGATTGCCCTTTGGCACACTCATTTAGTGTCCTAAACTAAAGGTCAAGTTCGTTAGCCAGCCATTTTTGATGAAAATTCAAAAAGTGGGCACATTTTGAATATTTTTTAGACTACTTTTTTGAAAATTCCAAAATTCTCTGTACGGTTATTTATAGTATTCAAAAATTTGAATAATTTATCCTAATGACTTTTTTTGAAAAATCAAAAATCAAAAATTTCAAACTCAAAAATTAAAAATTTTCAAGTTTGAGCGCGCCTAGGGCGCGCAACTGTTGGTTCTCGCGCTTCGCCCTCGATGTTGTATTTATCTGGCGCACTAGGTCTTTATATTTTCGCACATTTTTGCGCAAACATTTTAAAATTAAGACTCAAAACATCCACCACTGTAATTTTGTAATTGTGAATTCTCTTTCGTTAAAAGAGAGTTTGAGCGCACCTACGGTATGCGACTGATGGCAATCGCACTCCGCACTTGGTCTTTGCATTTTTCTTCCACATTCGGGCACAGACCTTTTAAAATCAAAGGTGAACGGACCGACAACTGTAATTTTGTAATTTTGAACTCTCTTTTGTTAAAGCTCTTTTGGCTTTGACGAACACATTCTCATCACATATCTCGTGCTTCGCACTCGATTTTATCCAACATGTAAACTTTTCTACATTATACATAACACTTTTGTATCAATTATAATACATTTTTATGTAACTCAGTCTGGAATTACTTATTAAAAAATTGCAAAATAAAAAGCAAATTGTATTTATCATGGTTATTTTTGTATTTGTTTCTTATTTTGCTTATTGTTGTTGTTGTTTTTTACGATTGAATAAAAACTACTGCGCATCTACATAGGGTCTAATACAAGAACCTATACAGGGTCCTATATAGGAGCCTATGTCCTCTTTCGTTTTTTCTGCGCTTTTTCCAATTTTTGCATTTTTTTATGTTTTACGATTAAAAGATTATCTACTCGTCCTATCGAAAAATAATATTGCCTGGCAGTACTGGGCTCATATGGGCATGCTATTACTGTCTAACCAGTACTTGAACCGTACTTAAACTCAGTACTGCGACTATACTGGCGTAATACGGACACGGTATTAGCAATTAGTAGTGCGTCGACCGCGAAGCGCGAGAACCAACAGTCGTGCGCCCTAGCCACGCTCAAACTTGCAATGTAACTTTGATAAACAACCTTTTTCCCTTTAATTCTTTGTACACAAAATTTTCCATTACGGATTTTTTTCTTTTTTATAAAGTTTTAAATTTTTTAATTCGAAATTAATATGTACTGAGTTTCCTATTATCATTGAAAATTATTTATGTGAATTTTTTTATCGAAGAATATGACTGTTGTTTATTTCCAGAATAATATTAATATATTATTTTTAATAATTGAAAAAAATGTCACTAGAATTAATGGTTTATTTCAGATTTTAAGGAATATTTTCAGATTTTATGCAATTTCATGATATTTTCAAATATTTTAGAGTAATTTCAAAATAATTTTAAACTGTATAGAGAAATATTTTTTCTCAATTCGAGAATGAAATCTTCTATCTCATTATGCTCGTAATCGGAGCATAAAAATATTCATAAATAACAATTACACTACCAAACTACTTCCAATGTACTTTTAAAAACTCCAAGGAATTTTCAAGATCTTTGGATAATTTCAGAAGATTTAAAAATATTTCAGAGGATTCGAAATGTCTTAGGATATTCTAAAAAATTCGTAAGGAATTTTTAGTAGAATTAAATAAATTGCAGGAATTTTAAAAGGATTTGAGATAGCTTAGGGTATTTCCAAAAGGAATTTGCAATAGATTTCAATAAAATGAAGGAATTTCAAAGGTTTTCAAAGATTTGAAGGCTTTTTAAAGAATATTGCAAAGATTGATTGCATTGTTAAAGATTGCATTGTTAAAGCATTGTTAAAGATTCCAAGACATTTTCAAGAGCTCTTCACAAATTCAAGAGATTTCACAAGATTTCAAAGAGTTTTCAATTAAATTATCAATCAATTGTTTTGCATGTAAGAAGAATATGTTTTTATTAATATTTTGTTTCATTCGGCGGTTCTAAATCGGTTATTTTGTTGAAATAAAGACACTTTAAATGTATGTACTTAAATTTTTAAGCCTCAGGGTATATTCAATAATCTTCAATTCTTAATGAATTTAAATATGGGAATTAAACTGTTCAGCCATACAGATGTATTTTGTAACTTTGAAATTAATTCTAAAAATGCGTTTATTTATCAATTATATCTTATAAGCTTTCTTGTAAAAGTATCGCTCTTTCCATAAGATCGCTTATAGGGTCGCTGATCAATCGCTGACTCAAATCTGATTTGCTAAAAGTGCTTTCGTGTTATACTTTTAGAAAAAATGTATTTTTCAAATTAAATGTGGAAAATGGCTGGGATGTCAATTTTTTAACAATCACCCTTGTAAAGTCTTTTTAGATGAGCTTTACTCCTACTCCTTTTTTTTTTTGAAAGGTCGACGAATAAGAAATTAATAAAAAAAGTGATCACAAATTACTTTTAGTGTAATGACTGTAATGTGATTCAGTCGTCGACATATGCACTCGACAGTTAGAATTTAGAATCTGAAAATGATGAGTCTGAGACGTTGTGCAGATACACTCAACTCGTAAACGAGCTCCTAGGTCCCATCTAGATTATATCCTCGATAAGGTTTTTCTCGTTCCCGCGAAGAAGGTGATTAAATTCAAAATTTATTTCCTAAAATGCCAGTCCTGCTAAACTCAAGCACTTCGAGTGCCCACGGCACGGATTCTTAAATTTCAAGTGGCCAAGTTGATCAGAATGCCCTCTGATCAGAATGCCAACTATCTATTTATCTATTAATTTCGCAGATAAAAACTATCAAATTCACATTACCACATGCTTCTGCATAATAAATATGGGCAAACAATTTATCTCTTCTTCTTCAGCAAGAGAAAGAAACTAATTAAACAATATTTATAATCTCGAATAATCACTAAGTAAAAATCATATTAAATCAGTAGAATTCTGTTCTTATAGCTTGTAGGATTAGCGCATTAAAATTTATAGACATTTTTTGATGTGCAATGCGTTATATATATTAAACCTTATAAATTAAAAAATATTTTCAATTGTTAGTTTGGAAACACCCTTCTCTCATTTGAAATTTTTTATTACAATTCGCGGTTTCACAAATTCACTTTTTTAGTTTATTTTTTAAACTGAATTTCGAAAACATATAAGAATTTTTTGCAATTCTATTACACAATTTGAGTTTTTTAAAGTTTGTGTGTTTTAAAAATTCTTTTCAAAATTTAATAACGTTTTCTAAAGTTCAGTTCTTGATCAACTCTGCGGACTTTTTGAGCTGAATTCAACAGTTTCAAAAATATTGCCTTAATAATAATCATGTAATAATCATGCAACAATAATTATCAGATTTTAACTGTCAAAATTGCTACATTTTTGGTTGAAAAACCTTGAAATTTCTACTATTTGGAACTAATGCGCTCATAAATCAACAATTTAAAAATAAATTATTGAAAGATTAAAAATCGGTTAATTTTAAGTTGAATATACAGAATTGCAAAAGTTAAAATTAAAATTATTTCAAACTTGAAAAGCATTTATTCAAACATTAACGTTTAAAATTGACAATCTTAAAAATTGAATAACTTCTATATCGATAGCAGAATTTATAAATTAAATCTTAAAGATGGAAAGATTTCAATTTTCTGCGGGAGGAAATGGTATCATTTCAAATGTTGAGCATTTAAACAATTTCACATATCATGCATATTTTGAACTTGAAGTACTTTTAAAAAATTGTGTGGTTCTTCAAAAATTTAATCAGAAATAGCAGAAGTCTCAAGGACTGGAAATTTCAAAGTGGAAATGAGAAGAGAACATTTTTTTCTAATACAATGTTTGCATTTCGAAGCATTTTACGAATTTTACGATTTTTCTTAGAAATCCTTAACGTTACGTCTCCCTTGAAAATTGAAACGTTTTCTTTAAACTTCTCATTTCTCTCAGCTCATTTTACAAGTGTTACTTCATTTTTATGTCTTCTTCGAAAGTCCACTTTTATTTTATGGACTCTTTTAATTTAAAATAAAGCTATTTTTCTTCTGCATTCTTCATATTTCCATTTAAAGGCAATGTGTTTCATATTTTATAGAGTAATATTGAAGTCATGTGAAAATAAATGAATTTTTAAAACCTAAACAAAAAACTGTCAAACATAAAAAACTAGGGAATCTTTTTTACAAGCTTTAAAAAAAGGAAATTTTTACAGTTCAAAAACTAATGACATAAGTTATATTGAAAATTCATATTTAACAAATCATATTTTTGTAACTTTAATATTTGAAATAAATTAAAAAATTAATATTCATTGAAAATTTATATTAAGCAAATCAAATTTTTATAACTTCAATATTTGAAATGAATTTAAAAACTCATATTAGGATGTTGAAATTAAACTTCACTTTCCTTTATTTCATTACGTCTGCATAAAAATACTATAGAATCAAAGTTCAATTATATATTTTATTTTGCGTCAATAGTTTTACTTTTTAAGAGAAACTTTTATAATTATTTGGAATAACATTGTTAAGCAAAGTAACGAAGGAAGTAAAATAGAGTACATCCAACATGAATAAAAAAATTACGTGGGGGTAAACCACCCCTACATATTTTTAAATGTACTGAAAGTTTCTAAATTCCTAAGATAAAATTTCAAGAAATATATATTTTGCACTTGAGACAAAAATAAAGGTGGGCTTGGCTGCCATTGTCGGTCTAACACTGGGTACCAATACTGTTATAGTCTAAACAAAAAGATATTTAAAAAATAAATATTAATTGATTGCGAGTACTTTAAATATAAATATTAATGGTCGTGTTTAGATTACACCATTACACCATTAAGCCATTTCCCTTTCGGGGTAGGCGTGACTCACTCGGCAGGGGAAAGGAGTAGTGTGTGGAAGGGATAGAGATTTTTCAGAT
>NC_046666.1:73538141-73542805 GCF_010883055.1 Belonocnema kinseyi | reverse complement strand
AAACCAGTCGAACGACAAGATTTATTAGGGCCAGTTTGACCTAGTCTTTTGACTGCCACTGGCAGCCAATGCAGCCAATGGCTGCCTTTTGGTGAGCCCTGTCATACAACATTGTCTAATTAAAAAGTGTTACTACTTCGATTGGTTACGTGGAAGTTTTCGAGCATTTGAATACACAATTTTTGAGTTGGAAACGTGTAGGCTACAATTTTAGAGGTTTGGAGTTCGGGGGTTCCACTCTGAAGGCTTTAAGTTGTTGTTTATTGTTTATTACTTTATATTTAAAAACAGGGTTCGGAATAGAGTTGGATTTTTTTGTTCATTTAAAATTCATTGGTCGTAAAAAGGGTTTACGAACCGGGAAATCACAGGGAACTTCTTTCTTCCCTTCTACCTTTCATCGACGAAAGCGGCCACCTGGATATAAGATCACGAAATTCATAAAGAGTCATGAAACCGGTTCTACCTTCTAATAAAAATACAGGCTCTCTCTCGCCTATGAATGCGTGGGTAAACAAAAATGATAATATTTATGTATGTGCTTGTATGTATATGTGTGTATGTACCCAAATGCGAAGTCACATACGGCCCAACATTGGCCCATAGCCGACAAAAATATTGCCAAAACTCGGGTGCCATTATCGCGCCAATGACGGAATGATAACTATGGCCTGCACTTGGCAGCAAAGGTTTGGCTGCCATTGTCGGCCCAACATTGGGTATCAATACTGCTCTAGTCTAAGGTCTAAGGATATGACAAAGAAGGCATTTAAAAGTACTTTGAATATCAATATTAATGGTCCTGTTTAGATTTAATACATACGTCACATTTTGAACATTAAATTACAAATAACATTTTTCACGCTACGGGGTATCGAACCTAAATCTATATACCTAAATCTATCGCCTAGCCCAGCGATTCCTAAACTTTTTATGCACTTTCTGGCGAGCGGCAGGGGCCCCACCCTCAAATTTTTTCACAATACTGGAACCCAAATGAGATACTGGACGCTAGTCGTTCATGCTCGGTTGCTTGCTTCGCTGACCTTTTCGTTGCTAGAGAATTAGAGCCGGTTGAGAAAAATGAAAAGTTGGTTAAATATTAATCAATAGAGTTTTAATAAATTCCGTTAGATTTCTTAGATTATCAAATAAACGTTAAAAAAAAGGTAGAAGAAGATCGGATAATAATTTCAAGAGTTATCGCACTTTTGTTGCATTCACAAGATTTGTAAATATTTCATTTATTAGTTCGGATATTAACCGATTTTCAAAAAATTTGTTTTCATTTTCTTTAAATTATATTACGAAATTCATTCAGCCAATTAAAATTTAATTGAGCTAAGTCTTTATAATTTCAGTTATTGCAAGTTTATAACAATGAAAGGGTCATTCGTGGTAGGTACACGAAAGTCGAGGAAAGTAGCCTTCTGGTCGCAGCGGGCCTGCCTCGGAGCCTGCCTAGCTGCCCGGCCCGGGGTGGCATCTCCCTGCCGGCGGCAGCCTCATCGGCCGGCGGCACTAGTTTGCGAATCGCTGCTCTAGATCAGCGATTCCTAAACTTTTTGTGCTAACCACTGCGCTAAACCGACAAGTTGAAACTCTGTGAAAAAAGCATCCTCAGAAGTTGCAGTTCAGAAAAGTTAAAGAATCAAATTTTAAGCTCTCTTTTTCGAATTATTTATTATTATGCGACGTAGTGTAAATGTAAAATACAAAAATTGTTAGCAGGAAAAGCGATAAAATAATTTTTAAATAAATAATTGAAATCGATTACAATTTTTCTTCGCGTAATATTTCGTTTTTTTCCGCTGCAGCCTACTTTACAACTTTTTGCAATGACAGGAAATGTAATTTTTCATAAACATTTAAAATTTTTAATGACAGAACTTAACAAATTTCATCTTAAACTTTGACAATTTTTCAATACATTTTTTTTATGTTTCGTGTAAGATTTTTTTATTAAGTGCTAAAAGTGAGACTTGGCGAAATAAAGTGCCGATTCTGGGCCAAGCACCAGTGGAGGATCGGCAAATGTAAATAGCCAATATAGGCTGCCAGCACTGGCTCAGCATTGGGCCGATTTAAATAAAACATGGTTTGCCGTGGTAAAAGTGACACTTGGTCCACTAATGTGCCGTCACTGGGGCAGACTTTGGCTGATCCTCGTGAAACATGGTTCTCCGTACTAAAAGTGCGACTTAGTGCAATAAAGTGCCAATTCTGGGCCAAGCATCGCTGGAGGATCGGAAAATATAAATAACCAATATAGGCTGCCAGCACTGGCTCAACACTGGGCCGATTAAAATACCGACATTGGCCCAATAACTTTAGCCGACCTTTGGCTACCAAAATTGGACCAACACTGGGCCGTATATTCAGCTCCGGCAATTCGCACTTGGGTATGTATAGAACCATATATGTATATAATGTACCATATAGAATATATACGAAAACTGTAGAACGAAATTTAATTCTAAATACAAAGAGAATTAGTTAATAAATATACTTAATACTTCTATTCTCAAGAATTATATAATCTCACGTAAGTCTGCAATGCACAAATGTACAGCGACAAATAAGCAAAAAGAAAATACAAAATAAATGTAAGATCCAGTCATAGCAAGAAACCTCTACGATTAGGTGACTAGGGCTATGTGTGTAAAATAACATATAATCTACGAAGTCAATAAAGACATATCGAGCGGTTCCATTTTCTAATAAAAATATAAGCTCACTCTAACCGCCTATAACAAATAAGGTAACAGAAATGAAAATACATATAAATGAAAACTGTACAACGAAATTTAAAACTAAGTAGAACGAGAAACAGTTAATAAATAGACTTAATACTTCTATTTTCAAGAATTATATAAGTTCATATATGTCTTTAATGCGCAAATGCATAAATAAATTATAGAAAAAGCCATATCAAGAAACCTGTAATAAATAGTTTTCAAATTTTCTATTTTGAAGAGGCTGGAAATCCGATGCTGTTCCTG
This sequence comes from Belonocnema kinseyi, assembly GCF_010883055.1. Lineage (NCBI taxonomy): Eukaryota > Metazoa > Arthropoda > Insecta > Hymenoptera > Cynipidae > Belonocnema > Belonocnema kinseyi. The sequence goes on along the minus strand of NC_046666.1, from coordinate 73,539,803 downwards.
GATAAACTAAGCGATAAGAAAAAGATAAGTACATTAAATATAAATCTAACTTTATTCGACACATCTGCGAGTATTCACTAAATGCGAATCATTCCGAATTTATAAAAGAAATAGGCACGGGTTTTCACATTGCTTTTTATGACCGACTAATCTGTATATACTTGTCAATAATTGGTAAAATTAACAACGTTGCAAAAAAAAGTGGTTAGCACTCCCGACTGCTAGGCGATAGATTAAAGTATATACTATCGGCGAAAAAACTATAGGCATCTGTCTTTGAAGCTAAACCCTCTACCGCCCACTGTGACATATATGTAACGTTTGGAAGACTTGAGTTTTTTTAAATATGACTTTGAGACGAACCGCAATTTTTAACGCCAGGATTTACATGAAAGTCAGGACGGTAATGAGCTAGAATTTTAGTTTTGTATACACTCCGCCATAGGAATAGTATGCCTAAATATCTCAAAATTCAGAAAAAAAGAAAGTTTTAAGGGCGGTAGAGGGTTAACAACTCAGTCAAAAAAAAATGCTAGCGCAACAAAAAAACAGTATTTTAAAAGCTGAAAGTGTTCTATGTTAATGACCTTGAAGACGTTTATGTGAAAAAATTGTTGTGCTTAGCAGAATGAAAAATGTAAAAAAAAGTAGGGATTTTCGGGTACATTTAAGAACAGTCAAGCTTAGAGCATTATGTCTTATACAAGGGGCGATGGGAAAAATTTGAAAAAATTCATGAGTATGGAGAAAAATGTTGTAAACCGGTTTCAGTTGAGAAATTTAAAAAATAATAAAAATTGTTGCTTAAAAGTACAAAAATGTGCAACTATATTATCTTCAGTTCTAATACAGATATTCAAGTAATTCAAACTGCAAACTGTAATGGATAAGCTCCGTATTTATTTTCAATCACCCGGAAGGATGTGTTAGTCTTACTTTTTGTAAAAATCGCGATATTTTTAGACATTGTTTTGATTGGAAAACAAGTGACGGAAAGCAGGGGGAGAGGGGCCCTTTTTTGTTTTACTGCCGACCGCTGGTGCCATAAATACAGAGCTTATCCATTTACAATTTGCAGTTTGACTCGCTTAAATATCTGTATTAGAACTCAAGATAATATAGTTGCACATTTCTGTACTTTTAAGCAACAATTTTTATTATTTTTTAAATTTCTCAAGTGCAACTGGTTCACAACAGTTTTCCTCATTCTCATGAATTTTTTCAAATTTTTCCCACCGCCCTTTATATAATAAATAATGCTCTAAACTTGACTGTTATTAAATGTACCCGAAAATTCTGACTTTTTTTTACATTTTTCAGTCTGCTAAGCACAACAATTTTTTTACATAAACGTCTTCAAGCTCATTAACGTAGAACACTTTCAGCTTTTAAATGACTGTTTTTTTGTTGCGCTAGCATTTTTTTTTTACTGAGTTGTTAAGCTTCAAAGGCAGATGCCTATAGTTTTCTCGCCGATAGTAGATGTAGGTTGGATACCCCGTAGCGTTAGAAATTTTATTTGTAATATAATGTTCAAAATGTAATATATGTATTCAATCTAATATTTTATTAAATGATGAGAGAATTGAACAAGTTGATAAGTTCGTATACCTTGGTAGCTTATTTACTTGGGACGGGAAGATAGATGAGGAATTAGATAGA
>NC_046666.1:73528742-73538041 GCF_010883055.1 Belonocnema kinseyi | reverse complement strand
GCTCGATTCCTGGAAAACGAAGAAAAAAATGACAGAAAAAATTGGTGGCAGCCATGCACTTGTCGTGGCAGCCAACACCTGCTTGAAGTGGCGAGCCCTGTTGTATGAGATGCAACTAACTGCCAAACTCAGGACCTTAGAACTTCTTTTTAAAGTTTTCAATAGCTCATTTACTCTATTTAATAATAAAATCGTTTATTGTATTGGGAGTGCTAACCACTCCGCTAAACCGACAAGTTGAAACTTTGTGAAAAAGCCATCCTCATAAGCTGCAGTCCAGAAAAGTTAAAGAACCAAAATTTAAGCTCTCTTTTTCTAATTATTTATTATTATGCGACGTTATGTAAAGGTAAAATACACGGCCTGTTAACAGGAAGATCAATGCAATAATTTTTTAATAAATAATGTAAACCGATTATAAAAAATAATATAAATAAAAATAAAAATAATATAAATAGCCAATATAGGCTGCCAGCACTGGCTCAACATTAGGCCGATTTAAATAAAACGTAATTTGCCGTGGTAAAAGTGACACTTGGCCCAGTAATGTGCCTTCACTGGGCCAGACTTTACCTGATCCTCGTGAAACATGGTTCCCCGTACAAAAGTGAGACTTGGCGCAATAAAGTGCCGATACTGGGCCAAGCATCGGTGGAGGATCAGCAAATATAAATAGCCAATATGGACTGCCAGCACTGGCTCAACATTGGGCCGATTTAAATAAAACGTGGTTTGCCGTGGAAAAAGTGACACTTGGCCCAGTAATGTGCCGTCACTGGGCCAGACTTTGGCTGATCCTCGTGAAACATGGTTCCCCGTACTAAAAGTGAGACTTGGTGCAATAAAGTGACGATACTGGGCCAAGCATCGGTGGAGGATCGGCAAATATAAATAGCCAATATAGGCCAACAGTATTTATACTGTTCTCTACTCTATTTATACTTTAATTTAAAAACATAAGTACTAGAAACTATTGAAGAATAAAGAATAATGAATAATCGCATAATTATATTTAATTTTTTTTAATGGAATAAAAGGGCATTTTAATATTAAAAAAAAAATTAATACGCATAGGGGAAATCGAACGCGCAACCTTGCGGCTATCAGCCAAATGCTCTACAATGGAGAGCTGCTTCCAAATAATTTTGCATCGTCTCGATGAGCATCCGTTCCCAATTTTTAAAATGCATTTTTCTCGAAAATGGGTCAAAATTAGGTCTTCTTGAGTTTTCTCAGAAAACCTCTGGTATGTACCTTTCAATGAGGAGAGTATAAATTTAAACAAAAAAGCAGACCTAAAGGTCCCCTTGTAAGCTAAAAACGAGAAAAGGGGGAAAAGGCGGAAGTTTCTGGAAACAGTATGCATTTCGAAAATGTACATGCTTTACTTGTAAAATAAAATTATACTAATAATCATTTTTTCAAGCATTTCTTATTCTTCGTTACCCCCCGGCAGTTAGTGAACAGCGCCTAAAAATAAATTAATTTCTAAACCAGTTAGATTATTTTGAGTTAATAAACGCGATAAGAATAATAAAATTTCAGAATGTCTTTTGAAAATAAGCTTCGACACATTAAAAGTACTCACTATTTTGTTCATGATTAAAATTCCTGATGAATTTAACTTTGAAATATTCTAGTAATTGTTTTCCTTTAACATTGAGTTTCTCCTTTTCATACCTACAGGGGATGATTTTCCTCGTGATTAAAAACTGATTAAATCGATTAAAATGATTTTGTAGCAGATTGCCATCTGCGTTAGATGACGCTGAGATAGAAGACGTCTATAAGGGATGCCTGATAAACCGGAGGGGTCGGAAGCGCGGGTGGTGTACTTAATGGAGCTTGAAACTTAATTAGCCGCCCTTGCCTGAGGCCGACGATCTCGAAGCAACCTCATCTCGACGTCCATTATGTTTGTCTTTGTATACTAAACATTTTGCAAAATTATCTACATATCTTTGTGACATAAAAATCATCAAGATTTTACAGCAACGTGGCAAAGTTAAATTTACATATTATTATTGTCAAAAACACTTTTTGCAGATTTTTCCATTTCAAAATTTTTCTCTAAATTTCCATGCAAATTTACATGAACATGCATACCACCGATTTTTAATTAGAGTAGATGGCCCCCATCTATTTTTCATTCGCTATTATTTTTTGTCGTGACGAGAATATAATTTTTAAAACACATTTCGGTCGAATGTAGCTGATGGCTACTGGCTAGTTTCATCGATACTCGGTGAGCATAGAGGTGTAGGTAGACCAAATATTTTCTGAGCCTAGACCCTTCATTTAATTTATGGCACTTGAGACGAGCATTTAAGTAAATTATAAAAATTAATACATATTAAAGAGTTTCTGAAAACTATAAAAGTCCTGATATTTTTGGTATTCCTAATATCAACAAAATATCAATCTTGTACCTTTGAACTTCTTTCCAAATTTCTTAAATTGTTGGTATTTAAAATGATTACGAACTAATTATTATTTAAAATTGACCGAGGCTACGGATGCAGAAATTTCAGTACGAATAGCCGGAATTTTCCGGTATACCAATAACTTGGATATTTTAATTTGTTCAAAAATTTTTAAATTATTCTAAAATTTTGAGTCATTCTTCGTAATACTTTTTGAAGAGGTTGAACTAATTCGCTTATAGGTTTTGCGTTATATTTACATATGTACTTGTTTATTGTAGAAAAATAAAAAAATTATGGAAAAATTAATGGAGTTCTTTTAGTTGCAGGATCTCATTTCATGAAAAAATTTAATAGAAAAGATCTGATGTTTGAATTTTAAAATTGATTGAATTTCAATTTATTAAAATATATTTATTTAGCTTATGAAAGTTTCACTTTTAAAATTGTTGAGAACTTCGATTGAAAATGTTTCAATTTTTATAATTTTACAGTTTTACACTAGGAACACTAAATTATTTAATTTACAATTTGCAATAAATTTCTTCTAATCCGTACTTTGTCTTAAATCAAATTCAGTTAATATCTGTGTTAAAAGAAATTTATCGTTTTTTTTCGGATTTTAATCTTTTAATAATATAATTCAAGCTTAAATTTGAATGATTTTTTAGTTCTGCGTTTTTAATTCAGTGTATGAAAGTCATTTTTAAAGTTAACATACTGCTTGAATATAACATTTAGTAGCTTTTTACAGTTTGTGAATTTTCTGGACCATCAATTTTACAAGTTAAAATAACCAAATAAGTGGTTTTCTTTCAATTTGTGATATTTTTCTAATATTTTGAAATAATTATGTCCTTAGAATTTGGCAACCTCACTATAATTAAATGCTTTTTCACAATTTCAAACAGATGAGAAAATTAAATTATGGTACCGGTAAGAAAATGTCGGTTCCGGCATAACAAGCAAATTACCAGTACGAACAATAAAATTTCGTAGAAAATTTGTTAATGATTTAGGTTTTATTTTAAAAATCGAAATAAAATCGACAATTTTTCTGGATTTAAACTTTTTAGGATTACTGGATTATTTTAAGCGATATTTCGAAGTTTTCAAAAGATAGAACATAATTTAAATCTAGAGACAATTTTTTAATATTTCAAATGATTTCCGAAAATTTGGAAAAAGAATGTTGCAGATTCTAAAGCGAAAATTTTCAATTTTGCAAGATTAAAAAATTATAGAAAAAAGTTTAAGAGACATTTAGAGATTTTGGAATTATTCAAAGACAATTTAAAACCTATAAAGATTCAAAATAATATAAAACAACGTAGATTTTTGAAGATTGCGAACAAAAAATTTAGAAGCTTTTTGAAAACTTTAAAAGGTTTTGAGTGAATAAGAAAATGTCATTTTTCTTCGTTGACATTTCAAATACTTTTTTAAAAGTTGAACCACTTTGTTCAAAATTCGTTTCTTTGGTAAAGATTCATAATTGAGTCGCCGCGCCGGGTGCAAGAACCATCCAGAAGCTCGAACCTACGTAAAAGTATTGTCCGAGGTGCTCAAAAAAAAGAAAATGTTCAAAATCGGAAAAATCAATTTTTTGAAATTGTATAATTGTAGAGAATAAGGAAATGAAACATGTTCCTATCGATATTTTTTTCAAACGTTTATTTTTCATAATAAAAGCAAAATATCGAGAAAAAAATTTCTCTCTGATTTAATTAAGTTTTAAAACTTGAATCGTTATAAATCGGCTAAATATGATTGAAATCTTGATTGAAATGAGTTCGAATTTATATGACTTATTCAAAATACTATAGCGATGCCTAGGAATTCATGGAAAAGTTAAAAATCTCTTATTGGTTGATAAAATTCAACTCTTTTGATAAAAACGTCATTTTTCATGTTAAAAATTTGGGAAAGAATACGGCAAGGTGTCACTTCGCCTTGTTTTCGAAACGCACTTTGATGCTCTTCTTCTTCTCAATATTTGTGTCTTTTGGTAAAAAGTTAATCGAAAATTAACTTTTCGCTAAAGGAGCTTCTTTATCACATAATTAAAGCCTGTTCAGAAAGAATTTCAAAAATTAATTCGGAACACTCCAAAAATTCTATAATAATTCGTAGCTGTAAAAGTTGTGTGATAAAAGTAAGAAAAGAAATAAATTAAAATAATAGACGTGACTCTGGACAGAAAGTGCAGGTCAAGTTCTGTAAATTTGGCTCTTGGTGGAAAGTTGTCACGGAAGACACGACCAAAAATGTTAGGAGCAGCAAATATTTTATTGGCAAACACCACTCAGTATGGCGCAGTTCGTAAATCGGGAATTCCCCAACTTAGACTTAAACTAAAACCAAGCCCTAATGGGAAATGGGCTAGCCAATGTTAATTGTTAACCCTTCACCATTCTTTCCTGTATTTCTCCAGTTCTAAGTATAGATAGGCTATAGGGGTTTAGATTTCCTATTTAGAGAATCCCACGTTCTGTTCTAAGCCTCTTCCGATTATGGGCATTATGGCCTCAAATCTGGGCCGAATTATCTCTAAGTGTCTTAACACTGGCTAAACATATAACCGTAACCATCAGCTTTGCTCTGCTTTCCAAGGAAAGTGGGAAATCACACTAAGCGGGTTTTGGTAGTTCGGCTCAAATATTTTCACCTGTGTTTTTAATAAACAACCTGGATTTTCAAATTTTTCTACTTGCGTCTGCTTCCAATCACTCTCATAATATTTTCTTGTTATTGTGTGTTAGGAAATTTTACAAAAACAATTTGCTGTGTTTGGGATAATTATCAAGACGGTTTGAAAAGACAAGATTAAAGATTTTACATTTATTCACTTTCAGATCACGGGAAATCTCTTCTCTCTGTATTAATATCAGATCATGAAAGATGGGATTTTTAATTGCAAATTTAATTCTTATACTTTTGTTGAAATAATAGTATTCAAGAAAACTGAATAACTTAACAGAAGATGCAAATTACAATGTTTATTAAAAGTATTCGATTTTAACCTCTAAAAACAATGTGGTCGACTTTTAGAAACACGAGTAGAAACCTGTTAGACGCTGTGAAAAATTTACGTAAAGGTTTTAGAATGTGTGTGGGGGGGGGGGGAAGAAGGAGGGGTCAATATTCTCAATTCTTCGAATGAGTATAATACAAAATATAAACAAATTCTATTGGAAAAAACTTAGGAAACGAACATACATATAAAATATAAAACCCTATTAATTAAATTAATTCCGACTTAATTAATATAAACCGAACAAAAATCCATCTATTTCTGGTTAAAAGTTCGTTCTTTCCAGATGAAAAGTCAGTCTACTCTCAAATTCCTGGTTAGGAAATTAATCTTTTGCATCTTTTGGGTTGAAAGTCTAACAAGTTAGATTTATATTAAATTATTTTTTAACTGAAAATTTACCTATTCTATTTTTGGTTGAAAATAAAACGCTTTTAGTTGAAAATTCAACTATATTTAGTCTAAAATTCATGTATTTTATTAAAAATTAGTCATTTTTGGTAGAAAAGTAAACCTCTTGGATTAAAATAAAATTATTTTAATAATAATGGAACTGTTTTCTTGAAAATTATTCGATTTTAATTCAGGATTCAAGTCTTGTATTGAAAATTCGTCGTTTTTGGCCCAATTCAACTATTTATGATTTAAAATAATATTTTTTGGTTAAAATATCAGCTATTACATTTTTTGTTGAAAATTCATTTTTTTATTGTAAGTTCATCTTCTCTTGTTGAAAATTCAACTCCTTCATTGAAAATTAAATTACTTTCTTGAAAACTCGTTTATTTTTGTTATTTTTTTTTACAATTCAACAATTTGGTAGAAATTTCAACTGTGTTTTAGAAAATTTGTTTGTGAAAATTGAAAACTCATTTTTTAAATGAAAATTAAACAATTCCATTTTAGTTTAAAAATTGAACTTTTTTAGTTTCAAAATTTAACTTTTTGATTTTTAATGTATGCAAATGTCACAAAGTCCTCTTTTCTGATAGAAAAGTAATCTTCTTGCTTGAAAATTCAAATATTTTGTTAAAAATGTATGTATTTGTTGAAACTTTATCCTCTTTTGTCGAAAATGAATCATTTTGGTTAAAAATTCAACTATTTAGTTGAAAATGTATGTATTTCAATGAGCATTCATTTCGTTAGTAAAGAATTAACCATCTTGGTTGAAAATTAATCTTTTTGATTAAAAAATCAATTATCCGTTTAAAAAAGCAAATGTGTGGTAGAAATATCGTTTTTTTATGACATGGAAATGTAACATTTAAAATAAAAAATTGTTCTTGAATCTTGGTTCGAAATTCCACTCTTGTAAAAATTCGTCCTTTTTATTCAATTCAATTGTTTTTTCATTGAAAATGAAAATTTGTTCTTGGTTAAAATATAAACTATTACATGTTTTGTTGCAAAATTCTCTTTTTTGATTGAAAATTTAACTAATAGGTTGAAAGTTCAACCACTGCATTAATTCATAAGAAACAGTAAGATTTTACCCCTCCCGTCCTCCAAAATCGGTTACTTGATTTTTTGATGAACCCGAAATAAATTTACATTTGAATTTGAATTATTTTATTAATCCTGACATTTTAATTATGGAAGTGTCTAGGTTTACCGAAATTTCGTTACAAATGTTGGTGTATCTACACAAAAATCCGGCTATTCATACTGAAATTTCTGTAAAACTAGCCCATTTTCCAGCTCCAGCTATTCGTACCGAAAAAACGAGCTATTTGTATAGAAATTTCGGTGCATGTAGTCATGGTCCTTAATATTTTGTACCAAAATTGTACATAATAGATTTTTTAATTTATTAATTTAAATTGTTCATAAGCTCAGGTCCACCAATTTGAATGAAAGTGACTAATTCTGCATTTAACAAGAAGCAACATATTTAGGATTCGCTCAATTCTAAGCTCCAAAATTGTAAACCTAAAAAAAATGTTTGTTGCCATAACACTAAATTCATAAAAACAAAATTCTGAGGACGCTTTTTATTTCTTGAATAGTTCGATGGCTCTGAACCCCTTATAAAAAAAACGTAACTGTACATTTTACCGTTTTTTTCGGGACTTTTTTTCCAGTTACAGCTTATTCAACTTTTTCCTTTTATTACTTTGCGACATGGTACTTTGTGCTGGGTAAAAAAACAGGAAAGGGACGAGTGCCACGAGCCCTGGGAGTGTGCCAGCAGCCAATCCTTACTCTCAGAATGTAACTTTTTATAACTTTATTGAGGGAAAATATATCTTTCCCGCTTCTGGGCCTGAGAAACTTTTTTATCTTTCTTTTTTCCCTTTTCAGGTAGTGACTTCAAATCGAAAGGTTTATTGACAGGGCGAAGAGTTGTAAACGGTAGCCGGAAGGGATAAATGACGAGGAAAAGGTAGAATTTTCAAACTGTTGGGTTTGAAAAAATGAAAAAATTGAAGGTTGGTTCGGCAAAACCATGCAAGTGCCAAGAAAAAATTTTCCTGTCACCAAAAACAACTTTTTCAAAATTCGAATTATTCAAAAAAGGAAAAAATTATAAAGTAATTTTGATAGTTTATGGAGTTCTACAAATCTATAGAATGAAGCGTTTGAAAAAGTTCGTACTTTTTGAGAAAATGTTCATCAAAGTTTGTCTGCGGTAATAAACATTTAAGTCACTTGAAAAATTTTCATTTTAAAATTTATCTTTTACACTCCAATTAACACAAAAATATAACATTGAAACACCAGAAACATGGTAAGAAATACATAGAAGAATTAAAAGTGAGAAAATATTTTGATAAAATCATTAACATAAAACAGAATTTGATTAAATTTTTTTTAAAATTTTCTCGAAACGTAAAAAAAATTATTGTTCACACTATGCAATAAGTATTGTAAACGAGAATATTTTTCAAAAGATGGATTTTCTCACTTTTTTCAGCAAAATCGAAAAGCGTTATCGGTTTTTCTATATCTTGAATATTTAAACAAATTGTGTAAATCAACATTGTTTAAACAATTTAAAAATAAAACTTTCTTTCACCACAATGCGCGGTAGAATTTTAAAGAATTTTGAAACCAAGAAAACACGATTAGGAAAGAAATGGTATTATAAATAATAAAAAAATAATAATTTAAGTTGTCAATTTTCCGTCAACAATTAATAATCCAAATCAACATTTGAAAGTTACATATTCGTAATTTTATTTTACTTTTCTAAAAATTATAATTGATAATAGATAAGCAGTATATCTAAAAATATTAGAACATCTATCCATCTATATTGTCCCTCTGGCAGTCAGAATCTCTTCTTTCCAAAAATTATACAATTTATGTTCTTCGCCTGGTCTTCGCCAAAAGTAATTTTCTCTCCATACTATCTTTCAACAAATTCTCTCTTTCGAAACCGTCAACGCTAGCCAATTGGCATTCAATATTTAAATTTTCACTTCCACGTCAGGCACAGGACCGAACCGCTACTGCAGAGTCGTAAAAATAATAAACATAAAATCATAAACCTTTGTTCGCAGATTAGGGTGTAAAAACCCGTCCGGCCTAAACACCCTCTTGGGTCTGTAGGTCAGCAGCTACAAATATTGCTTTGCCGTATCGCTGTGGTATACTGAGAAATTTTTAACAAAATTGGGAATGTGAGGGTAGATTCTAAAATTTTGATATTTGCACATTGAAAACCCTAAACATAAATTCCTATCCAAATACAAAAATAAAAAGGAGATTGAAATTTCTTCTTAAATTACTTTATGCTTTACGAGGTGTTTTACTCTTATCTTCTAGCATCCACCTGAAAATTGGGAAGAAATGCAAAATTAACTTAACGGTGACGATTTTTTCTACTATTAAAACGC
>NC_046666.1:73520666-73528642 GCF_010883055.1 Belonocnema kinseyi | reverse complement strand
GCCATTTAGTTAATTTTGAACTTGTTCTCAATCCAACCACAAATTGCTTTTGAGGTAATATTCCGTCTTTAGAAGTTTAAGATTACGCAACGTAATATATTTCTCGATTTTTGTAATGAGATAATATCCTGAGAAGAAATGTTAAAAAGTTATTAGAGAAAAAGTAGATTATTTCCAGAAATACATGAATATAGTAATATAGTTTGATGTTTATTTAGTATGAAAATGAAAAACGATTTAAAGAACGTATCGACGTTGCAAATCCCGAGACACTTCGCTTTCACTTATCCGGATGGTTAACAAGGGCCTCATAAACCAAAGCAGCTGTGAATGTGAATGCCACCCTAAATCGAAAAATCCGCATAGACCTCCGTTAACCACGCCACTGGCACACTTTCTCGTTTTGAAAAACAATCCCCAAACTCCCGAATGTCTACCTGGAGGGCTGGAGCCGAAAAATTAGGTCAGCAGGTCAGAGGTTTCGTTTATTGGCGCTATTAAGTCCTTAAAACGAAACCTGAGCATTGAGCCATCGGCAACTAGATGGAAAGTTCGCAACCTTTCGAATAAAGATGTTACCGGTTCGATGAAAACTTGGACCCAACCTGAGAATAATACGAGAGCAATCCTCCTACTTACTACTATAATTCTTTCTGCTTATATATTACCATTTACCACGGTCGAAGAGATGTACCTGCTCGGAAGGTAAGATTAACTCCTTTCTGCATTTGTGCTACTGAAAGTTAGGATTAGGAGGATTATGGTTTCCCAGATAATATTCTACTTAGCCGATTTTCCCAACAAAATTACAGGAAATTTGATTTTTGTTGTTTAGGTCCTGCTGTTTTAGTTTTAGGAAAGTAACCAAATTTTTTATATACTAAACGATTCTTCAAATTCTTTTGATTCTTGCAATTTTGAAATTAAAATTAAAATTAGAATTAATAAATAATACATATTAAATTAATTAACAGCACTCTCCCACCCTCTTTTAGCAATGAAACTGTGAAAAATGTACACATTATGCCTTTTATCTCAAATATAATAGAAAATCAAGGACAATATTTTTGATAATTAATGAAAATAGATATCCTAAATTGAGAATGAATTGATCACACTGTGTAAATAAAACATATTTGAAATGATTGGTCTAGTTAAACTAAAAACTATGTCATATGCGAAGTTTCTCATAAATCGCCAAAATTTGATGTTATGGTGAAAATCACGTTTTTTGGTAGGTGGATATATATAATAATTCATAGCTCCGCCATTTTTTTTCTTTTTGCAATTTTCTTTTCTTTTTAATGCAGAAAAAAACACATTTTTAATCCCAGATTTCTCATTTTATCAGGGTGAAAACTCGCAAAGCTACAATATTAAATATTCTACAGTTATCATTTTTCCCCGACTTTTTAAACTTTACGAAATGTTAAGTTTAAGAAAAATAGTTTATTGCTGACAATGCATTGAAAATGCGTTCGATTTGGCGCGTAATGATTTTTTTTACATTCCCATCAGAGAAGGTATTATTTTTATTAGAATTCATTGAAATTTGACTGAGTAAAGAATTTGAAAAGCAAAATTTTCAATTTGTAAAAGCGATTGAAATTGAAAAACCTAAAACTTTAGGTGTTTGATGTTAAAATGTTAAGCATTCAAACTTTCAAACCTTATAGGAATTAAAACAAGTACTGATTTTAGTATTATGAAATTTTCCTTGAAGTCTTAACAGTGGTAAAAATTTAAAATATTCCGGTTAAAATTTAAAATTTCCCAAGTTTTTAAACTGAATATTTAAAAATTTAAAAATCTTGGACAGCTTGAAGAAACAGCACTCCAAATAGAAAATTCTTAAATGAAATCGTTAAAAATCAAATACTTAATTCCAAAAATAGCAAATCATCTACAATCTACATGTAATCTTATAATCTTAAAATCAGGAAACGTCGTGAACTTTTTTGACGAGCTTAAAAAACTTTCAGAAATTTAAAGAAAAAGTTATTAATAATTTTAATAAGTTTCTTACTGAATTTGATAACATTTCATTTTTTCCCGGAAAGGAGCTTTTTTCTTTTCAAATGTCCAATAGAACTTTGGTTTCCGATCATTTCATTCCGTTTCAAACAGGGCGGAGAAGTAGATAAGAGAGTGAATTTGAAATTCTAATAAGAGGCCGTCCATAAAATACGTTAACAATTTCAGAGGGGGGGGGGGGGGGGGGGGGGGGTGAAAGTGTCGCGACAAAAACTGCGATTAGTAACAAAGGGAGGGGGAGGGTGGGCGTAATTGGATGTAAAGTTACGAACTCCACACTCTTTCTTCTATTCTGCTATTCCTCTCTATTCTCCTCTTTTAAAGAATTCCTCTTTTCTCGCTTTATCCCTTAAATGCAAATGGAATTAATAGAAGTCAATAAGAAAATCCGACAATCTTTGGTTCCAAAGTCTCCTACGATTATACTTATGGTATGAAATTTATCTCATTTCGTTAAAAATCCTACTATTTGGTTTACAATTTTATTATTTTGCTGCAAATGCAACGATTTCGTTAAAACGACATCTTTTGTGGTCAAAAATTCAACTACCTTGTTCAAAATTAATTATTTTCGTTGAAGATTCATCTTTTTGGTTGAAAATTTAAATATTCAATTTTAAAAAAAATTAATATTCTTGCTTAAAAAATCATCTTTTGGTTTGAATGCTGAATTTTGTTGTTTAAAATTAATTTCTTTTAAGATTCATCATCTTAGTTGAAAATTTATTTTTTCGTTGCAAATTGAACTATTTTTTTGAGAAATCTCTTTTTTCGTAGTCGAAATTTGTTTAAACTAAAAATTTAAGTATTAATTAAATATTTATATTTTCTAGTTAAAAATTCAAATATTTGGTTGAAAATTTGAAATTTTGATAGAAAATTAATCTTCTTGGTTGAAAATTGATCCTCTTTTGTTAAAACTGCAACTGTTTGGTTGTAAATTATTCTTTTTTTATTGAAGATTCAACTATTTTCTTGACAATTTGTCTTTTTTGGTTAAATTCAACTGTTCCTTATTTCAAATTAAAATACGTTTTTGTTGAAATATCAACTATTACATGTTTTTTTAAAGCATTCGTCTCTTTTGTTTGAAAATTCAATTACTTGCGCGGTATAAAATTAAACTAATTTATAAAAAAATTATTTTTTTGTTGAATATTAAATGTTGAATGCAACTGTATTGTTACAGATTCGTATTTTTGGGTTGAAAATTTAACAACTTGGTATAAAATTAAACTATTTGCTTACAAATTAAATTATTTTTATATAAATTTATCTATTTAGCAGGAAATTGGACTACTTTATCACATTTTTTTAATGATTCACCTCCCATGTTGGAAATTTAACATTTTGGTTGAATACTAATTTTTTATCTAAAAATGTTACTTTCATTTTTGGTTGAAAATTTATTTTTCACCCGTTGAAAATTGAACTATTCTATAAAATTCATGTATTGGTTGATTCCTTTTTCCGATTAAAAAATTAATCTTGTTTTGTTAAAAATTGATCTTTATGTTTGAGGATTCAAATATTTTATAAATAATTCGCTTTTTTTGGTTTAATTCAGCTGTTTGAAAATTCATCTTTTATGGCAGAAAAGTCATATTTCCTGATTGAAAAAGGATTTTTTTGTTGAAAATTCCACTGCCTTCTAAAAAATTTGACTTTCGACTTGAAAATTCAACTGTTATATGGTTGAATATTTTTAGATTTGCCCATTTGGTTAAAAATGCATCTTTGTAGATTGAAAATGCAACTATTTTGATAAAGTCATCTTTTCTGGTTTATATGATAGAAAAGTCCCCTTTTTGGTTTAAAATTCAACTTCCTTGGTTGAAAATGAAGTTTTTGGTTGAAAATTCTACTGTCTTCGAAAAAATTTACCTTTTTTCTATTCGATTATATTCTAATTATATGTGTATGTAAATTCAACCGCTTGTTTTAAAATTACTTTTTTGTTCTTAAAAATTCGTCTTGAAGGTTCATCTCTTTTCGGCAGACAATTTTTTTTTAAATTAATTTTATATGAATGAATTTATTTCTCTATTTTCATGAAAAATGGCCCTTTGTCCTGTGTTAAATAATCAAAAATTGGTAACGTATTTTGCAGGCGGCCTCTAAAATTTAGAAACTCTTGCAATTTCTTTCTATAATTGAAGTGACAATTTAAATTGGTTCTGCTACTGAAATAAAAAAGAGTTTTTGGCATTTATACATTTTATTCGCACTACAAAGTCTTCTCATCTTCACTGATAGTTATTCTTATTATATCCGTCAGGTTGTATGCATCATTGATCGATCATTGACATTATCTTTCTCTTATTTCAAACAAATAGGTGGCACGGAACGAATTATATCGTCTGCTTAGTCTCCGCTGGAGAAACAGATGCCTTCTGCTTCTGCGGTTCTTTCTTCTGCATGTCACATATTACGCCTACTTTAGATAAGAGGCTGTGTGGTCATCTCAAAGATGATCTCATATTCATTTTCTGAAACTCAGTGTCAACTTCGACTGTATAATTTGATAAAATCCACTTTTACTTAAAAAAAAATGAATGAAATTCCTGAAACAAACACTATTCTTTCTTCTTTCTTCAGACAATCATACCATTCTCTATTTATGTTATTTTAAAACTAAAAAGAAATCCAGACAGTTATATTGGTAAAGAGCTTACCCAAATTTGTTCAGCCCCATAAAAATGAAATGAAAATGTTAAAGAAAATAAAAACGTTCTTTATTTTCGGTCTATCCAGCTCCACTTTTTTGCTTATTTTTTTTTGTTAAGAAAGGACCTGGCATACCAAAGATATTGTAAATTTGTAAAACGAGAAAACTCAACCCTTTTTTTTTTTTGCTGAATTCATTCGTGAAGTTCTTTTGACTTTTGGCGTTTGAGTTTGAGGAAAACGTGTCTGGTGAACACGTGGACATTTTTTTCATTTTAAGGTTCCTGCCTGCATTCTGGAGAAACATCTTGCAAGGGTTTCGTGCACGGTACCATTTTTTTACATGACTCTTGGCTTTATTCTTGACAAAATTTTTGTTGATCCTGGTTGTCTGAAATTTAAGTAAAATTTATGACTTTTACTGCTGTTAAAATTGAGGTTAGGATAGAGAAACGTTGTGTTACGTCGAATGGGCTTTTTTCTTCAAAGAGTGGGAAATGTTGAAACTTTAATTTTCTTGTCCGATTTAAGTATCAATTGGCTGAAAAATAAAATATGTTTTCAATTTTTAAGACTAATATTGAATATTGAATATTTGCTAATATTGAAAATATAAATAATTGAAAAATCCATTATTAAACCTGTTTTTAAATATTTTACATGGGAAGAGAAAGAAGCCAGAGAAGAGTCAGGTAGAAATTCGGAAAGACCCAAGTTTAAAAATTACTTACAAGCGAAATAAAATTAATATAATTCTTCGCTTGCGCCATTTGAAATATCGTCTAAAAAAATATAAAAAGCTGTCAGAATCTCAAAATCAAATGGTCCCTTTCTTCGGAGTGTGTCACATACCTTGACAATTTTGAATTAAAAACGGTCCTCGAAACGTTCCAAATGAAACAATTTTTTATTAGATAAAAATTGGAAAAAGCTCAATATGTATTTATGATGGAATCAAAGAAAAGGATTGTATAATTTATATATATAATTTATAAATAATAATAAGTATAATTTATAAATATAATTTATAAATAATAATAAGTATAATTTATAAATATAATTTATAAATAATAATAAGTATAATTTATAAATATAAAAGGAATTGTATAATTTCTAAATAAATGCGTTTAAAATTGAATAACTTGAAATTGAAAAATTGGACACTAGAATGTTGAAAATTGAACATTTTTGTTAGAAAAACGTTGAAATTGTATAATTTCTAATTTGAAGTATTGAAATTTGGATAATTTGATTTTGAATTTAACAATCTTAAAATTGAATGATTTCCGGTAGAAATTTCGAAAATAGTTCAATTTCAAAACAATAGAAATGAAATATTATCAGATTCGAATTTGTTTAAATGAACCATTTGCAATTTAAAAAAAAAAAAAATTGTGTTATTTTTAATCATGTGCGTTAAAATCAAACGATTTAGAAATGAATTCTTTTGAATTTAAACAATTTGCAATTCGAAGAGTTAAAATTTGACAATTTCAAATTGGAAATTAACTTCAATATTTCCAAGTCAAAGCTTGTGAAATTCTAGAATTATACATTGTTATTACATAAAAAATTATAATTCTATTTATTATATTATTATACCAATGCTTCTAAGTTCCAAAAATTAAAAAATTTATCTAAAAGAATTATTCACTTACTGAGGTATCAATTTCAGATACTTTGGATTTTTATCTATTTTGATTTTTAACAACACCATTTTTAAGTTTTAATCGTTTAATTGTTGGCACTTCATTTAGAATTATTATTAATGCTAAAATGAAACTTCGTTTAGAGAATGAGGAGTTTCAATGCGGTAAATCTCTAACTAAAAACTAGACAATTTTAAGACGTTACATTAAAAATTTTTAATAAAAAAGAACTAAAAAATTAAACACACACAAAACTATCATTTTAAATTAAAATTAAAGATATTTTAAATATATAAATATATTAATTAAAAGTATAATCTCATGTAGTATCATGTCACATACATAGAGATTGGACAGATTTTTTTACTAAAATATGAGACTTTCCTAAAAAAACATTCATTTTTACCAACCAAAATTGAAGAATTATAAAAATTGTATACCTTTTAAGTTTAATTATCCTAAAAATATAGAAAAATATATGCTTTCTAATTAGGAAACTTTTAAAATATTGAATTCAAATTTGAAGTGATAAAAATTAAAAAATTTTAAACCTAGTTTAAAAATTGAAGCATGCTTAAATTAGGATTTTGAAACTAATTCTTAAAAATAATTTATCACCAAATTGTGCATAATAATTTTTAAAATTCAATAATTCGAATCTACATGTAAATTGACGTATGGCGAATGAATGATGAATCAATTGGAAGATTCTTATTATTAATTTTGAGTTTTCAAACTATTTTTTACTTCTACGATTTTGTTTTATTAATAATCATTACTCAATCTTTAAATGTATTAATAATTATGGCTCAATCTTCAAATTTATTAAAATTTTGAGTCTGAAATCTGTGCATTAAATATGCAGTTTCCCTTCAAGTGGAGAAAAATATGATTACTGGTGAAGAAACTATTTTGACAAGAATGAAGGTGTCATTCAGACCTGAGAACATTGGGTGGAGGAGATGAGGCCAACATCAAAGGCACCGCTATCGCTTGGCGGCTAAAAGTCGTTTTATGCGCTCAATGTGTTCGTAACGTTCGCTTCGACTCCCACCAGGCTGTGATATATATACAATGTCGTTGGATATTGGATCGTATAAATTTCGCGATAGAAAGAGTTGCTAAAGAGAAAAAGGGATGCGATAAACGTAGGCGTATTCAAAAAATTGTTTCAAGGGGGTGACTTATGTGCAAGTGCATCATATTTGATTATTTGGAATAAAGAAATCAAAGGAGATCAAAGTTGTTGCAGAAAGAATCAATTCATGGAAGAGCCGTACATTTTAATTGACTCAAATTTCCATGTTTATAAATTCGATATCTTTGACATTTGAATCTATTTAAATTCAAAAGATTTTACCTATTTGGGAATGCTTTTGAATTTCAAAGCTTTTTCCATCTGGGACTTTATAAACTCTGAACATTTATTTAAAGCTTACAACTTTTCTTTTAAAATTTGGTTTAGTTTTAAATTTCAAGTTACTTTTCATTCGGCTTCTGCCAAACTTATTATTTAATTACATTCAAAGGCTTATTTCAATGTTCAAGTTTAATTTTCAAATCCTAAACCTTTTTTTCCTCTGAACGCTTTCGAATTGTGTTCGAGATTATCAACTTTTAAGCCTC
>NC_046666.1:73500653-73520566 GCF_010883055.1 Belonocnema kinseyi | reverse complement strand
TTATTAGATTAAGATAGTAACAAATCAGAATATTTAGACTGACTTATTTGACTGATATTTCTCAAAAAAAATAAAGATGATCCGAAATACTAATATAAACCAGAATATAATTTAATTAAAAAATTTAATAATTAATAGAAGTTTCTAATCTAAATATTATAAATTAATTTCATCATTAATAAATTTATTTTAAATCAATCATTTGTTTACTATAGCCTTATAAACCATTAATTGCAACATAATATTTGGTTTGTCCCAGCTCCAATTTTACATTAAAAATTTTCGATTTTTAAAAGTTATTTATCTGGTAGCTTCCTCATAATTTTTCTATCTGGTAATAAGGCCGCAATTAACAAATTGTTTGAATTAAGAGCATATTTAAGAGAGATAAATGTTTTTCTTTGTGTCTGATTCAAGCAATGCGAATTAAAGGAGCAGATTTCGTAACTGGAGGATTTTGTTGATAAAAATTTTTATTACCAAAAGGACGATATTTTCAGAGTGGTAACAGCGAGAAAAATGGTGAGGAAGCTACCAGATAAATAGCTAACAAAAAATCAAAAATCTTAACTGTAAAATTTCAGCTGGGACAAATCAAAGATTATTTTGCAATTAATTGTTTATAAGGTCATAGTCAACCAAGAATTTGAAATAAAGGAAAATCTATAAGAGATAAAGTTTTTGTTTTATATCTCACTTTAAAAACACGTTAAAAATGAAACTTATATCAAATATCCGTATTTGTTTATACAAATTATTATTTAAAAAAAACCATTGAGGTTTTTACAAAGTAACAAAAATATATGTAATCAAGGTAATTTGCCTAAGATTTCTAATAAAAGTTATAGTATTGGCATTGCAGAATATACAGAAAGTCTTTTACTAAGAAGTTCAAAAAGTGAACACGTATAGTTGTTAAAAAATGACCATTTTTAACACATATATTTACAAAAGATTTAGCGCTGACGGAAAATTTTCTTTTTTCTCGTTGAACAAGTGGCTTGAAGAATTATTTACATTTTTTTTAAATTTTAGGTTCAATAGTTGCCGAGAAATGCAGCCGTAAATATGTCAATTTTAGTGCAAATTCAATTGTTTATAACGCTCTAGCTTCAAAATGGGTAGTTATATAAAAAAAATTGTTAAAACATAACAGTTTTGTCTTCACATAAGCTTTTCGAAAATAATTTTATAAAATTTTTATCTTTAAAAATAATGTAATTGTTAAAAAAATGGTTTAAAAAATGGTTGCGCCAGATTTCGAAAAAGTAACGTTCATATTCATAATCAGGGGATTTTAGCGGACTTTTTAAGTAAAAGTTATTGCGTTCCACTTATGTTAGAGCTTAGAGTTTACACATAAGTGTTACTGGCGACTGGACTATTGCGGGACCTGTAATATCTTCCTTTTTTAAACACATTTATTGTTTTGTGGACTCGAATAAATTTCCGGGAGATATGCATAAAAATTAGAAAAAAAAAATTGAAAAAATTGAGGGTAAGCGGGCATTTTCTTGGTTGAGCGAATATTCATTATCCTTTCAGTGCAATATTCCGAACCTTTCATTGTCAGTTTCAGGAAATCATCATCGAATGTTTGGTGTTATCTGGATATTATTATGTTCACATGTCCAGTATCAAAATGATCCATCTTTGCTTAAAAAAAAAATACATAATTTACTTAATCGGTTATAAAGTGTTCCTCTAGAAAGGTGCTTTACTTCTCCTATGAAATTAGGTTAATTGGACTTACAGCTGGGTAACGTCTAGATTTCCCCACTTCAATTCACTAGCCTATAAATCACAAAGAGCAGTGAATAAAGCTTTAAGCATTTCAAGCGAATAAGCCAAGATTCTAAGCTAGAAGAAATTGTATAAATAATCCCGTTTCACTTGGAATATATAAACACTCCCTCATCACCTCCGGGGAATCCCACGATAAACTCCACCAGAGGGGTTGATCGTAATGGTCAATTGAGCATCAACGATTTTAGTACGGCAAAGTTCAAGCGCACTCGTAAGAAAAACAAACCGCAAGGATGAAAGAGTTTAAGAAAATCAGAGAAAGAAAAAAGAGAGAAAGAGAGAGAGTCGTTAATTGGTCTCGAATCGATCGGTGTGAAAATGCATTTGGTCCTGGCTTGGAGTTGAGTCTTTTGCAGCTATGACTTTATTTATCGTCCACGCTCCCAGGCACTTGTATACACATTGGCTTACATAAAATCCTAATAGGGTGTAACAAGTTGAGGCTAGGCTAGAGAAACGAATGGCAGGCGAAGAGCGAGCACACGAGAAATCTCAAGAAGAATGAGGAACAGAGTTTAACATCGATCTATCAGAAGGGGGGTGGGGGCGAGAGGCTGCAACGGAGCTTTGAAGTCGTCGATGAAGGATAAATGAGATGGCGTCTTATTCGAAGTCTTATTTATGCAGATACGGCGTTCGTAAAGTATGTAAACTTATCGAGAATGCAAGTTTCTTGTCAAATTGTAGATAACAAGAAACATTTTTTGTATTTTTAGCCTTTACTGGTAAATTTAATTCAGTTGAGGGGAATAAAGATTCAAAATAGATTCATTAATAAATATTCTTTAATCGCAGATTCCTGTGACCAACATTTAACTATGCCAGAGCTTTCTCTGGCTCGTGTCCATGCTACACTGTAAAAAATTTCGGGAATATTCTCACAAATTTGGTCGGTAAAATTCATTATTTTGGTTAGAAAATTTTATTTTCTGATGAAATTGGGAATTTTTCCATTATTTAGGAAAAATTATCGTTTTAAGGGAGTCTCCTTGTAAGAATCGAAAAAAATCGATTTTTTTAGCTTATTCTGTCACAAAACTCTGTAAATATTTCAACAAAGTTTCAGTTCTGAATTTCAAGTATTTCAGAAGATATAGCTAGAAATGCACGAACGTGCTGCTTGAATGCTCGTCGTGTTCCAAAACTTAGAAACGTGTTTTCTCAAAATAATTTTTTTCAACTTGTGTAGACGATTACATGAAAAATATTTTACCTAACGACTTGATTCAAATTTCATTTTGTAGAGTATTGAAAACCGTTCTATATGAACCACATTTTTATGAAACTTTAATTGTTTTTAATGATTAAAACAAAACGAAAACACTATTAAAATATTGAGTTAAAATTTCATTTTTGGGTTCAAAACGTGAAAAATACATTTATTTTTTATTTCTACTGAATACTCGAGGTTCATATAAAGTAAAAGAGCATGTTATCAATTTAAAAAACAAACACCAAAAAACTCCTGTTTCAGTTGCGAATTACGGACGCTATCGTATACAGTGATCGGACCAATTCGTCAGCGACACGCTTCAGTTCACATTGGATCATTCCGCCATTTTCTAACTTTTTAAAGTTTATTTTTAATATTGTTAAAAAGTCGCCACTTCCTTTTCGTAAAAAAAACATCCCGGAAGATCACCATTTTTCGAGCTTCACAACAGAAGACTCCCTTAAAGGTAATATTTCCATTAAGTATGGTAATTTTCCCGCAATCACTTAGGGAAAAAAGAAAGACCATGACTTTTTGTGTTTTTCCTGCTTCTTATGTACCAGATAATTTTTTCTCAACTATTTTTTTGGTTTTTCTGATTGAATAAAAAAAATATGATTCCCAACATTTGTTGAAAGAAAAGTCTATTTATTTCATGAATGAAAAATAGATCTTTCTAAATGATTATTTCTTTCGATAGTAAATATCTGATTTGCAACATTCAGCAGTTCAGCACAAAAGCCGCTATATATGTGCAGCAGAGCGTATTATCTCACAACAGAAATATAGCTCTCAATGTTGTGTGCCATACATTTTTACCATAGTTTATAGTGAAAAGATTTTATTCTCTTATCTGATTTTATTCCATTAAACGTCTGAAAAAATGGTACATTTGTTCCTAATATAATAACTAAATAAATTCCCTTAACACTTGAAAATTTACCGAAATGGTTATAGAATTTTCCCGAAGTTATTTTTGGGAAAATTTCTAAAATACCCTGCAAATTTTACGCATATAGTACGGAATTTCCCCGAAATTATTTTCGGAACAAATGATCGAATTATTGGGATTATTGTGTTCCAAACATTTTCGAGAATTTTCCTGAAAAGTTTCTTATAATTATTAGTGAATTAAGATTAATTGTGGAAAATTTTCAAACAAATTACTTCCATTGACCTAAACAAAACAAATCAAAAACAGGTTTTCGCAAATGCATCTATCATTATTTCTATACGTGTCTGTGTGTCTGTAGGTTTTTGGTTTTTTTAGTACGATAACTTTTGAAACAATTGACAGATTGAATTGGCCTTATTCTTTTTTATTGTCCTGAATTAAAGGTCAAGGTCTCTATCCAGCTAATTTGAATACAACTTTAAAAAGTAGAGTACTTAAAAAATGTTTGTGATCGCTTTTTTTATATTAAAAAAATCTATGTACGGCTATTTGTAGTACATAAAAATACAAAAACTTAACCTTATGAATTTTTTTTATACAAAAATTTCCAGATTTATAGTATTTAAAAAAATCAAGAAAAAAACGAAAATAAAAATTTTAAGCCAAAGAATGCACGATATGAAAAAAGTCAAGGAAAGAAAACATTGCTTTTTGAGCTCCCTAAAAGATTACCATATACAATTTTTGAATTGGTTTGGAAAATTGATATAATCGATATAATAATGAAAAATCTAAAATTCCACTCGAAATTCCATTATGCAGTCAAACTATGCAAAATACGACAAAAGATGAATGAACAAAAATTGTGCGCCGAAATTAGATCTACAATTTTTTATTAATCATTTTTTGATAGGACGCGTAGTTTTCGTTTTATTCGCAAAAAACAAGATTAAAAATAGAAGTAAATTAAATTTTTGGGCAAACGACACAAGCTGCGAAACAAAACTTATAAACAAAATTTTTATATACAAAAAATAAACAAATTTTTTATCAATTATTTCTTGTGGAATGAGTAGTTTTTGTTTCAATCATAAAAATTAGAATAATATTAAAATTTTTTAAACGACACAATGTGTGAAAGAAGATTAATACACAAAAGTTGCTAACATTAAAAATTCAGAAATTAAATTTTTAGAAGAACCACATAGGAGACGAAAAAAAAACAAATACAAACCGTTCAACCAAAAAAGGTATGTGCACATCTGTTATGAACTTTCTTCACAAGAATGCATTAAAAATAAAAAAAAATAACTTTGTTGATAAACGTTTTAATCGATTTAAAACTAAAGACTGGCATTGAAAATAAACAGAATAATTTTATGCAAAAACGACACATGTTGCAATAAAATGTTTAATAACAAAATTGTTTTTTATAACATGCACACTTTTTTCAGAGTAGCTAAGAATACATTTTTATTCAAAATAATGAACAAATATTAAATTAATCATGATAAACAAAACTTGTACTTTATTTTGAAATTACTGAATAAGGCAATAAGCAATCCCAGACTGGGGTATTTGGGAACGGTTATAATGTGCCCGCGCAGCGGACCGATTTTTAATTCTAGAAACATACAAGATTTGATATTTGCAGATTATCTCAAATTGAGATGTTTCTGAATGTTGAATTCATTCTATTAAAGTTTGTATTTTCATTTTTACGTCAGGTTTCTAATCCTTTCCGTCCGAGAATTTAAAGGAACCTGCAAAAAAATTGACCTAATGGTTCCATATATATTTTGTGTTGTGTCCTTTATTTATACATTTTTAATTAAAGTCATCCAATTTCGAAAAGGAGCAGATGTAAAAACCAAAAATTAAAATGTTTGAAGACAGCCGTAAAAAACTGAAATGCTGAAAGCCTCGAAAAAAGAATAATTCTTTGCAATTGTATAAATATGTTTTTTCTCTGGCAAAATGCTTCATCAATAAATTTGTTTAATTTGTTTCATTTTCCAAAATCCGATCGTGGAAGTCGATTCCTATCTCTATTTCTATGCCGCGGATGTCGAACGAGCGGAACGACAAGGGATATTCCTGATCAAATAATTTCTTTCGATGCTTATTATAGATATGAATATTGTCATACCTAACGGCCCACGAAAGCATCTGCGTTGTAAGCGGTTATCGACAAACCGAACAGTAAAAGATCGATAAACAGCGCCAGGTAAAGCTTGCACATCAATCACGCCGCCGGTTACGGTTATACATGTTCTCTTAGATGGAGAACAAAGAAGAACGTCGTCTTTCCTTAAGACTTTCGTTTATATAATATTATTACACTTATAGTTAGAGACTATAGAATTCTAGAATCTACATTATAGAAAATGTCGAAAAATAGTCTGTTCTTTATTTATTTTTAATTATTATATTATTACTATGAATAAGAGTCTTTAATGTCTTTATAATTTGGTCTTAATTCACTTAATTAATGAACTAAATAAAAAATCAGATCTTCTACTCTATTGAAACATGGGATTAATCTTAAAACCGTATCAATCTTTAAATTTTGGAAACGATACATATTTTAAACTCTAGGAGAATTTTTAATTGCGTCTCTACAACTGTACTGTTTTCAATTTTGAAATACGTTATTATTTTGCTTTTACGTAAAACATTTTTTTTCGTGAATTAGAAATTTTGTAATTTTGATATTTTTCATATATTTCACAATTTTGGCACGTTTTAAATACCACAACAAATGTTTTTAATTAAACCACAATAATAACCTATTTCTTTCGTTTAAGCTGAACAACATGCAGGCTCGATGTACATAACTTTTTTCAAACGAGTGTGCATTTAATTCAATAACAAAAAAGTTTTTGCAGATTTTCTAAAAAATCGAGAACACAAGATACGTATTAACCGATTTTGAAATTTTATCTACTTTTTCGGGCACCAACCCACAATTTTTTTCCTGCTTGAACGATTCGATTTATTTAAGTATTTTCACTCCGTGCTATCATTTCAATTTTTTTCGGATGGAATTTTATTACCCGCTAAAATTGGCCCACCCACAAGGACATTTAACATATAAAGTTTTGTTTGGACTGGGCAATAAATTGTAGCACATTTTTTTTATTTAGACTTTTTGAAAGTGAACATATATAAGAAAGTATAAATTAAAAATGTAACATTTCTTTATTTCGAATTTTAAATTTCTTTAGCTTGAATCACATAAAAATGCTTTTATTTTGCCTTCTTAAAAAATTTTTTTCGTAATGTTTGAAGCTTTCTGAAATAACTGAAAAAATAAACAAACGAAAAATTCAAAAATTCCAAAATCACTACAAAAATGTTTTCTATTAAAGCAAAATATCATGTTTCTTTGATTCAAGATGAAGATATATAGGATTCGAAATATTTAACTTTTTCCGAAATAGTGTATATTTAACTCAATTAAAAACATATTTCTTTTCGCATATTTTTAAAAAGTTGTAAATTAAAGAATATTTTTCAATTTCTACTCATGTATTCCTGTTCACTAACAAAAACTGCAAATACGAAAAATTTGCTATATTCTTTGAACCAATAGGACATTTTTTTTAATTTTTAAAAACTTGATTTTTCAAATCCAAAAAGTGAACAGAAGATATTGTCCGACCCAAACAAAAATTTCAAAGTTAAGTGCGCCACTTTTGGTAGGTATTAGAATTCCATACGAAAAATTAAAATTAAAAAAAGAGGTTGTCCTATTGTATATTGAAATTAAGCTTTAAAAATGGTATGCCTTTAAAACAGAGTTACTTGGAAGGGAAACGTAATTAGATACCTTCAAAATCGAGAAGTTCAAATTCAACACCATAAAACTGAACAAGTTTAAAGTTTCTACTCTAAGAAACAATTTTATTCAAATGAAAAAATTATTTTTGTAATAACAAACATTTCTTCGAATAAAAGAATATTTCACTGTACGTATGCAGTTCAACGTTTCTTTAATTCATGAGTAGTCTTTTTTCTTAGTTTTCACGATTGTAAATAAGTAAAACAAAAATTGATGAACAAACAAAAAGAAATAATATTTTACCTTAAAACCTTCAAACTCGTAAAATCTACGTATTGAAAGTAAAATTATTGTTTATATTTGAAAAGCTTTTCAATTAAAACGTTCAGGGTTAAATTTCGCAATTTGAAATTGGAATAATTAGCAAGGTTTTTTGTATTTACAGTAAGAATTAACACTGTAATATTTTCGGTTGAAGAAGGTCGCACATAATAATTCTAGCATGTAAAAAATCTTTCAAGATTATTCAGTAATAATGCATAAATTAGTATTATTCCACGAATTATCCCCCCCCCCCCTCTTTCCGTCTGCCATACTTCCTTCTTTTTTGGAGTCTTTGCATTTGTACACATTCCAGTACACACCCTATATGTATAACCTATCTAAGGGATCTTATCATTGTGCAAAGGCAAAAAGTAGACAGTTCGGGCGCTCGGCTTTGAAGCTTTGATCATTTGCAGAAAGCCGATTCTGGGAAAAGCGTATACACTCGGGCCAATAAAGAGCTTGGCACGATCCACTGATAAGGCACGATAATATCACGCGACACTCGATAATATCGGCTCCCGTTTCGCATCCGTTATATCTTATTCTTGTACTCTATCTATATATACTATATAATTATATATTATACAATATGCAATCAACACTTATATTTTTATTTATACATTTTTCCAATATACAATCTACAATACTCAGTGCTTCCGAGGAATAAGCACGTTCGAGAGTTAGTCCGGAAGTGAAGCCGGAAGTACTGAGATTTTATGTGTCAGTATATGGAAGAAATACATGAGGCACATCTCGTATTTACTTTGTCAACAAAATAGTTCTGACGCTCTTAGTTTTTTTCTTTTTAATAACAAAAAAATTACTGAGAAAAAAATCATATAAAGAGATTTTTTATTTTGTGTTAATAAAGAATAGTAAAATAATCACTTTCATTTATATCCTTTCAAGTTCTAATATTAAATTTGAAAGCTTCCAACTTTGAAAAGTTTAAAGAAGTACCATGAATATTTCTTTTGAAGGCTTGTAATTTTAACGGTATTTTTCGGAATTTATTTTAATTTTTTTATAGTTCTTTGAATTTTACACTGCTTTGGAATTGTATACATTATACTTTATCGGTATCCATTTTGGAAAAATGCATTATGTAGTCACTCATATTTTACTATTTTTTGTTTTGTTTATAAATTCCAAATTCTTTAATTTTGATGATTTTGAAAGCAAACGTTTTCGAATTCGAAAAATATATTTTTATATTAAACAGGTGTTTCATACTAAAGCTGAGAATGTGGTGTCAATTTTATTATCCCGAATATTATGATATAATTACTCATTCTTTCCACTGAATAAAAATATTATTTTCTCTGACTGGCGGCCGGCTGCCAGATTAAAAATCAAAAGAACCGACCCTGTCGGTGAACTTTTGATCATACGATAACTTTTGATAATTTGATCTTTGATATTTACAAGACTAAATACTCATGGGAGGTCATTCTTCATTGTGAGAACATAAGTTATAAAATATTACTAACCGTTAGCCTGATATCGTAGAAGAGATTTTGTAACTAGTCTAAACAACATCGTGGTGAGTCAAATGCCTGGCTTGCATTTTTTAGCAATATCAATCTACTGCATCCAGAGTTTCGATTCATACATTTTTTTAATATGGAAAAATCAGGCTATGAAAAATATATAGTGAAATACTACACGTGCTACGAAATACTGAGTTGATTAAATATTTCATAAAAAAAGATAATAAAAATTGTTTCCCAAATGTTTGAAGAATAAGGAAGAAGTAAGGGCAATTACGCTTTTTCTAGAATCTACACATTAGGATGGGTCGAAAAAAATCGAAATCAAAATTGAAACTATATGGAATACTAGGGTATTAAGGACCCTGGAAAAGTATAATAATTAATTGGCATTGACTAGTATCACGGAATTTTCCGTAATTCAAACCGGCCAATTATATAGGTGGGACTAGCAATACGGAATATTCCGTAACGTTAGCTAGAACAGGCGTTAGTCATACGGAAAATTCCGTAATCTTAGCCAGTTCGTAATTCATTTGGTGCCGATTGATGAAAACTTTTAATTAGCACGTTCGATAAATGTGCGAGCGGCTCTCAAGCTTGAGCGTGCCTAGTATGTTTGGTTCTCTTACTTTGCACTCGACAAAGTATTCATTTCGCGTTACGCGCTCCATAATATATCAATAACTGTAATTTGGTAATTGTGAATTCTCTTCTGTTAAAGCTCATTCGGCTTTAACGACTACATTCTCATCACGTATCTCGGCCTTCGCACTGGATTTCTTCCAAACAATATGTGTACTTTTTTCTACATTATGTTCAACACTATTGTGTCAACTGTATATTATATTCATTTCTGTACCTAAGGCTAGTACTGCTTATTCAGATATTGCAAAATCATGTACACATTTTATTTTTTATAGTTTTCAATATTTGCTCCTTATCTTGCATTAATTTTTATTCTCAGCTACCCTAAAAATCGATCGTTTTAATAAATTTATATATTATCCACAAAGTTAATTTGTTTATTTTCCATGCTATTTTTTACGATTCAAACTAAAACTACGCATTAGTAGATCAAGCGTAGGCGCAAATTTTTGTTAAATAAAATGTTATTGTAGCTTGTGTCGTTTTTCCAAACAGTTAAATTATTTATATTTTTAATGTATATTTATAACAAGAGCTTCTACCAAACTTGCAGATCTTTTTTCGTTGAACAACGTTTGTCTTTTCACTTTTTTTCACCTCTCGGTTCATTTTTCCAAAAGTTTAATTTTCTTAAATTTTAATCTTCTTTTTTACGATTAAAATAAAACCTACTCGTTCTATTTAAAAAATATTAATAACAAATCTGTAGATGCTTTTTGCGTGAACAATTTCTGATTTCTAATTTTTTTCGTAACTTATGCTGTTTTTTCTAAAATTTAATGTTTTTATTTTTTATGTTAATTTTTAAAATTAAAACAAAAACTACGTGCTCTGTCAAGACATTATTAGCGTAAAATTTGTAGCTCTTTCTTGGATCAGCAAGTCTTTTCCATTACTTTTGTGTTCATAGTTTGTTTCGTTTATCCAAAAATTAATTTTTTTAATTTTAAATGTTTTTTTACGAATAAAACAGAAACCAAGCGTCCTATAAAAAATAATAAACAACAAATTTGTAGCTCTTCATAGATGAACAACATTTGTCTCATTATTTTTTTTTGTAGCTTATGTCGCTGGTCCAAAAATTAATTTAAAAATTTTTTATTGCGGTTCTTATGAGGTTTTTTAAGAATGTAAACAAAAGCTACGCGTCCTATTAAAAAACGATTATCAAATTAACAGATTAAATAAGTGGTCTCAAAAATGTTGAAAATGCTTAAACTTTTTGGATGTTTATCCAAAATGACGGGCTAACGAACTTGACCTTCAGTTCAGGCCAATCCAATCTGGAAATTCTTTCGAAAGTTATCGTGCTGACAGACTACAGATCTAGATTCTAGACCTACATCCTTCACACACACATGAGCCAGCCACATACGCGAAAAACTATTTTCCGGGTTCAGAAGGTTTCAAAACGTGGACATTCGACAAAACGGCAAGGGGGGAGCGTCAAATGTTACACAGATCTGATACCTTCTCTGGTAAGAAATTAAAAAATAAAAACAATTTTGTCATCATACACTTCATTGCAAATTGTGTCGTTTTTCCATAAATTTAAATGGTTTATTTTCAATTTTTTTTACAATTTAAATTAAAAATATACATCCTGACTTAAAGTGATTCTAAAAAAATTTGTAGATTCAATTTAGGTGAAAAATTTTGTTAAATAAAAAGTTATTGTGACTTGCGTTGCTTTTGCAAAAAGTTATTTCTTTATTTTTAATGTATCCCTATAACAAAAGTTGATAACGAATTCATACACCTGTTTGGGATAAACAACTTTTGTCTTTTCATTTTTTTTGTCCCTTTTGTGTTGTTTTTCACAAAAAAATGTTTTATTTTAGATTATATTTTTTTTCCAATTTAAACCAAAACTACGCGTTCCATCAAAAAATGATTTTAACAAATTTACAAATCTTTTTCGTGTGTAAGAATTTTGTTCGTTAATTATTTTTTCGCACCTTGCGTCGCTTTTCCAAAAAATTGTATTTTTTATATTTAATGTGATTTTTCACGATTAAAACAAAAACTACGCATTCTATCAAGAAACGATCCGTAACAAATATGTTGCTCCTTTTTGGATAAACTACTTATGTCTAGTTGTTTTTTCGTTGCTTGTACCGTTCGTCCAGAAATTCGTATTTGTTTTATCGTCTTTAATATTGTTTTTGGCGAATAAAACGAAAACTACGTGTCCTATCAAAAAGTGAATAAAAATAAACTTGTAGATCTTTTTTGGTTGCATCATTTTCTCGATTCATCTTTTGTCGTATCTTGCTCAGTTTAACTGAAAAATTGAATTTTTTAGTTTTCATTATTTATTTAGCAATCAAAATTTGAACTTTCATCTCTTGTGTGGATTTTCCAAACAATTTATTTTTTAATATTCAATGCTCTTTTTTAAGAATAAAATAAAAACTACTTGTCATATCGAAAAATTATTTATTACAAGTTTGCATTCATTGTTTTCATAGATTATGTTGTCCTTAAAAATTTTGATTCATTCATTTTTAGTTTTTTTTCAAGATTAAACTTACCGAGTTAGTCAGGCCTGCGCCTATCAAACAGTGATTGCTAAGAAAGTCGTAGATCTTTTTTAAATGCACAATTTCTGTTAGCTCATCTTTTTTCGTACCTTGTGTCGTTTTTCCACAAATTTAATTATTTTATTGTTAATATTATTTTTCATGACTTAAACAAAAACTGCGCAATCTATCCAAAAATTATGTAGCTCTTTTCTTTGAGTGAGTTCTTTGAGAGCCGGTGGAACGAATGTGTACGTTGTTAGCCACTGGAACAAATGTGCATGTGCACAGATGGGACACTTCCAACTGTGCATGTCGGCATTTAGGCGTGCACAGATGTTACTCAACTAACGTTTTACGTGCACAAATAGAACGCTCTCAACTGTGCACCAGCATAGATAGGAGCCTCCCTACTGTGCACGTCTCAATATTGATACGATGAGGTTTTAAACACACATGTCCACTTGCTATGCAAGATACGACAAAAGATAAATCAACAAAAAATATGCACCCAAAAAAGACCTACACATTTTTTGTGAATCGAACGTTGTTTTGTTTTATTCATAAAACTATGAAAAATAAAAAATAAAATTTTTGGTATAAATAAACGACACAAGACATGAAGAAACTCACTGGACAAAAGTTGCTCATGCAAAAAAGAGTGAAAATCATCCAAATTTTTCATTAATAATTTTTTTAATAGGACGCGTAGCTTTTATTTTAATCGTAAAAAATAACATGTGAAATATAAAAATTAAATTTTTTGTAAAACGATACAAGAGACGAAAAAAAAGAAAAGACGACAGTTGTTAAACCAAAAAATATCTACTAATTTGTTACACTTTCTTATTCTAAAATATATTAAAAATAAAAAAATTAATTCTTGGGAAACAGGGCACAAGCTTCAATAACATTTTATTTAACAAATTTTTTGGCCTGAATTATATCTACAAATTTGCACAGAACCACCTTACGCTAGGATGCGTATTTTTAGTTTGAATCATAAAAAATAATATTGAAAATAAAGAATTTAAATTTATGGAAAAATATCACAAGTTGCAATAAATTGTTTAAAAACAATTCTTTCAATGGGATGCGCACTTTTTTAAATTATAAAAATAAGTCAATGAAAATACTTATAAAAATTACTCATAAAGATAATAAAAATAATGAATTGTAATAATGTAAATTTATTGAAATGATATACATTTTTCAGGGTAGCTAAGAATTAAATTGAATCAAAATGAGAAATAAATATTAAAGTAATCATTAATAATAAAATTTGTACTTTTTTGCAATATATGAATGAGCAGCTCCAGACCGAGGCGCAGGAGTGAATATAATGTACATTTAATAAATAGAATTGAACATAATGTGGAAAACTTCACATTTTGGACAAAATCAAGCATGTATTCTTTTCAAGATACATTTCTTAGTAACTATTTATCGCCAAACTTTTATGTCCTGGCACACCCTTTTAGCTTCATTTATGCACATCCATTTCCGTATGCGAGATATTTCGTCTCTATTTATTTATATATTTTTTTGAATAAGATGCTCATAGAATTGTATATTAGAAAACATAGTTCTTGATCCAGTGAGATTTTTTTGAAATATTAACAAAAATTACGTTTTCTGTATTTGGTTAAATGGGACATTTATTTATATATTTTTTTCAAAGTATTTTTCATCAAATTAATTCTGCTCGAACAGAAGATAAACACCACCATTTTCTAACCTAAACAAAATTTCATAAGTTAGTTCTAAGGCCGGTTTAAAATGGCAAAAAATCCACAATTAGCACCATTAAAAGTTTTAAAACTTCTGTAAACTAAAATGAAACTAGAAAAGATGTGGGAGACATTTAACAAAACAATTAATAATTATTACATTAACCATACAAAAAAAATCTTACATTTAAAAAAAAAACGTTACGTAATATATGGATGACGCCTATGTAAAAATATTTTGTAGTATAAAGTCTTATAGGTTAAAAAATAGAAAGACTTAACATGTTTCTATTGTAAAAAAGTATTATATATAGCTAATTTATATTTGAAATAATTTCTAAACAACTAAATCTCGATCTAAATATTTATCTTGATATAAAAATTGTTTGCATTCGGTCCATTCCGTTAAAGCTTTAATATTCTAAATGTCTAAATGCTCTAAAAACAAGGGAAATAATAGGATGATTTTTCAAGAAAATATGGCAATAGTAGGGAAATAAATTCTTTTAAATAACATTGATGCAGGTACAATATTCTTAATATAAGATTTCGAGTTGAAATATATTTGGATTTTCAAGAAAATAGTGCATTTGTCAATCAAATAGTAGAACTTTTGAACAAATTATATTAAGTCTGAACTAAAAATATAATAGTAGACTTTTCAGTGTGGAAGAATTCACTTTCAAACAGAAAAGGCAACTTTTCTACCAAAGTATGAATTTTGAATCCAAAAGGACCAATTTCGTAGTTTAGGAGATATTCAAGTTTTGGTGATCCAGGATTTAAAGTACAGATGTTGTTTTTGATATAAAATCATACATCAATCAGTCATCATAGTATAAAACGAGCATTTATGTTTGAATAAACATGAATTTTTGAAGAGCGATATGATATTGATTGCGAACAATCTGCAAGTATTCCGGGTTTTCAAAAAAAATCCAGGGTAATTTCTGGGTTTCCTGGCCAGTAGCCGCCCTATTGCCGGAAGAAGAGAATAACTCAGAATTATTCAGAATCTGATTACTCTGTCAAAAGTTCCACCAAGGAGTACAAAAAAAGCAAAATCTATTCTTTTTAATCGACTTAAAAAATCAATGGAAGCGTATTGAGAGGAATTAAAAAATGAAAGAATGCAAAAGAGAGAATAGAAAGACAGAGAATAATGTTACTTTGAAAACAATAAACCTAGTCCTTTTTATCGATCAGTTAAAAAATATAAAATAATTATTTTAATAGAAATAATTTGTAATATTGTCAAAGAATATTTTTATAAGTCTGCTTGAAGGAAAATTAATTTTGTTTACCGTACATAATATTATTAAATAAATCTTTTTATTATTTATTATATTATTAAATCTATAATTTGTTGAAACAATATAAAATATTATTATTAAAATTACTCTACCGTTATGGCAGACGAAAAATTGAAATTTCCAAACTTATATTCGTCGACATGAACATGTAGGTATGAAATTAAAAGTAACCTTAAAAAAAATAGAAATTTCCAAACTTATCTTGCACACGGAGGAATAGAAACTATGTAAGTACACATATTTTGTGGACATTTTAGAGGGAATAAAATAAGTCGAAAATACAGCATGTAAGTATGCATTAAAATAACCATGAGAGGTGTGTCTACTGATCGGATTAAGAGGAATTAAAAAAGTGGAAAATATATTCGCCTGCATGGAATACAACACAAGTGTCAATCGTTAAGGAAATAAAAAAGAATTGGTTTCGGAGATAAACCTATTCTTTCGTTGGACACTTCTCTCGATGGAAAATTAGCACATTCAAAAAAATTAAAAAATGCCCACTCTTTCATTTAAATCTGAAAATATTCATTTTTCTCTATTTTTCTCTTCTTGCCGGAATTTCATTCGCGGCTTCATGCAAGCAAAGCCGATGGGTTTCCTCATTTCGGAAATTCAAATACGAAAGTAAGTTTCAAGCTTAGTAAGATTGCTCCAGATGGTTGTAATTCGTTCCAGAAAATTAGCATACTGTGCTGAAGCCCTGAATTGTGACCGTTCGATTCGTCTCCCAATTGGAAATTTACGAACTTGAAAAGGTAAAAGGGTTTCCTAGAACTATAGGTGTGAAGAAGTATAAGAGTGTTACACAAATATCGGGAAAGGAGAGCAAGGAGCGTAACGCGGTCACGGTAACATTGTAGCGAACGCATGTTGCATTCATGCAGTTGTAGCAGGACTAGCAGAAGCAGGAAGCAGCAGGAAGGAAGACGAAGTGCCAGGTCGGCCTTGGGGCCACGCGCCTCCAGCATCAGAGGTGTTTTATGGGCCCCATAATGGGCCCCGCAATACCCATTCCGTTTCTTCGTACTCTCGCGGCGTGCCAGTTTCATCCTCTTCTTACCACTCCATAAGTCCATAAGTTCAATACCATCAGTCTGTCCTTTACGACCTTCTTGCTTCTTCAATACCTCTTTCTCTTTCTCTTTTACTGACGAGTGACGCGTAACCTTCTTCTTCCTAACAAGTAACAGCTAACTTCCCATCGACCTCCAGAGTCCTGACTCCAGAGCATTTTGCTCTTGCTACAGTTTACTTTTAGGGCGAGAGAGTGCCTTCGGCTGGCTGATCGGAAACTTTCATATTTACGAGGGCATTGTGCTCTGTTTTACGATGGTACAATCCCTGTTTGTGAGATTACTTATTTTCATTAAAACGGTTGCCGGCGGGTGGTTTCTCAACTTCCGTCAAGGTCGTTGTGTAAGCGTGCCAGAGTCGAGGGATGCGTGCTCCCAGATTTAGGTCCTCATTTGGATTTTTCACGTCTCACAGTCCGGAAGGACATTTTTGGGATAAGATATTACAGTTTTATTATGTTAGCTATTATAGAAGAGAATTTATAAAGTCGTATTTGACAATTTAATTATTCTTTCTCTTTGATAAATTAGAGGATAAAACAATTCAAGGATTTTTATTATTCGATGAATAAAAATTCTTGAATTATTGGATATTGATCATGATGACCATTTGGTTCAGAATGGCCTACTACTCTCAACCAATAGTTTTTTAACTGCCTCGTGAATAAAAACCAGTATCGGGCCAACATTGGCGAAACCTGGAAATGATAAGCGCTTATGCCAAGAATAGGGTTGCTTCCAAAGTCAGATATCATTTTTCAAATTAATGGATCTTATTGTACATAAAGTTCTAATTATAAAAACGCGCATAAAATATTTTTTACATATTGTTTACTATTTCTAATTTAATGTTGAAATATGAATTTTTTATCACGATGTCGATTGGAGGTCCCCTTTGACGTCAAAGGGGTCGAATTTGCCACCAATCACAGCTTACGTGTCAGTGATTCTCAAATATCTTTTTCTATGCCGGTTTTTTTTTGTTTTGGTTATGTGCACATCGAAAATAGGAGTCGCAAAATATTGCTTTAAAAAATGTGAAAGGAGGGTTTCGTAAAAACCAATAGAGAAAATCTACAGAAAATAGATATATTTACGGTATGTATAAAGAATTAATTTAAAAAGTACGTAAATGTAGTCATGCGTTTACAGAACAATTCATAATTACGTACGATTTTAAAATGTGTTAATAATTGCACTTAATGTTTTCCTTCGACATACTACTGACTCTTAAACGAAATATCACAAGAGGATAACTTTTTTTGTCACATAATCCTCGACAAATAAAGCTATCAAATCAAAATAGTCAGTATAAACAGTAGACCGTGGCCTAACCTCTTTATCATGAGTTTCACATCGTCACATTGATAAATCATTACGAGAACCTCTGAGTCACGTAACGCCAACGTGACACCAATTTGAATAAGTGTTTTACCGCCTTCAATTTTTAATAATTTTTTTTCTGTCGAAAGACACAATAGAAAAAAAAATTATAACGCACCGTCGATTTAGATTAAAATTATGCATTAAAAAATGATTTTATCTAAAATCGCGAAACAACCCTATTGACAGCCAGTCAGGATCCATGACTGATGGCCATGACTAACCAATGATCTCGAAAACATAGTAACTTATTCAGTATATATTAGAATTAGATCAAGCGTGGATCCACAATAAGGGAAAAAATGTCAACAGTATAGAGAATAATTTTTTATATAATTAAATGTTTTCCCAATCTTGGCCCATGCATGGCCCATGCTTGGTCCATCTATTGGTCTATTAATGAAAGAAGCAGCGTTGGCTACCAGTCATGAGCCACAAATAGCTTCCAGGCCTTGGCATTGGCGTTATCATCATAATTATCATAAAATACAATAATAAAAAAATTATTTTGTATGACCTTACCATAAATATTATAATCTACTATGAGATCAAGATTCGGGCAGTGAATCGTCGCCAAGTACAAAAAAAGCTTCTAAGAATCTTGATCTGGAATAATCATGTTTCTTTTACCTTTTATGGATTGTCGATGCAATTATCAACCGATTTCAATTAAACTGTTCAGCTCACTGATGAACAATTAAATTATTAGAAAACAAGTTTTTGGGTGATTTTATGTTAATATCTTGGAAACTGCGAAATTAGAACGACAACAAAAAATAAAAAGAATTCATTTTTTACTTGAGCTCACCTCTACATCCTAATCTGTCGAATCAATTGGTACCAATTTCTAAAAAGAGGTAAATATTGGAATAAGTATATAGAATATATTTAATTTAACGAAGTGTCTCGTCGTCCCGAAATTCGGGACAACTAGCCTATTTTCTCCATTTGGCTAGTTGTCCCGAAAATCGGGATGACTAGCCTATTTTCACTTTTTGTCTAGTCCCGAAAATCATGTAATTTTTAAATTTTACTCTTCCTAGAAAAAATTCAGAAACGAATAAAACTAAAAGTTAGGTTACGTTTTAGAAAATGTAGTCCTTTAAGCTCTAACTCATCCAA
This sequence comes from Belonocnema kinseyi, assembly GCF_010883055.1. Classification (NCBI taxonomy): domain Eukaryota; kingdom Metazoa; phylum Arthropoda; class Insecta; order Hymenoptera; family Cynipidae; genus Belonocnema; species Belonocnema kinseyi. The sequence continues at coordinate 73,501,257 of NC_046666.1, read as the reverse complement.
ATTAATTTATATATTTGCTCTGTGTCACTGAAGTCTCAATTTCGTTCGAAACCTCCCTATGATTTCCGCGCGCTTGGATTGCATCTTACTTTTATCATTTGAAGCTTGACAAAACTATGAAAATTTTATATTTTTCTTTATTTATTTCAGTTACTGATACAAATTCGACAAAAGCCTGAGTTTTTTTTTGTAAAAATAAGGAATATCTTGGTAAAAAGTTTAGAATTTTTTTAAATAGGACTTGCTACTAGAAATAATTTAAGTCACACCCATAAACCTTTCCAATATCTGATAAGGGGAAAGGCGGCCTTGTGTCTGATCACAGAAATAATTTAAGGCATATCCCCTACCCCCTTTCCAATATCCCAAAAGGAACGGCAAGGCACCCCTGTGACTGGTCACAGAAATAATGTAAGATCACATCCCCGTCCCTTTTCCAACGCCCCGTGGGGGCGGGAAGGTACCCCAGTGACTGGTCACGTAAATAAATTAAGATCACATCCCTGCCTCTTTTCCAACGCCTCGTAGGGGCGGGAAGGCACCCCTGTGACTGGTCACAGAAATAATGTAAGATCATACCCTTGCCCCTTTTCCAACGCCCCAT
>NC_046666.1:73495979-73500553 GCF_010883055.1 Belonocnema kinseyi | reverse complement strand
CGTAGGGGCGGGAAGGCACCCCTGTGACTGGTCACAGAAATAATGTAAGATCATACCCTTGCCCCTTTTCCAACGCCCCATGGGGGGCGGAAAGGCACTCCTCTGACTGGTCACAGAAATTATGTATGATCACATCCCTTCTCCTTTTCCATCGCCTCCTGGGGGCGGGAAGACACCCCTGTGGCTGGTCACAATAATAATGTAAGATCACACCCCTGCCACTTTTCCAATGCCCCGTGCGGGACGGGAAGGCACCCCTGTGAATGGTCACAGAAATAATGTAAGGTAACACCCTGTCCCGTTTTACAACACTTCATGGAGCGGGGACTAATCCCCTGTGACTAGTCAAAGTAATTACATAAGTTACAGGAACGAAGATTATTTCATGATAATACTGTATAAATTGATTAATAGGAATTAGTTTTTTCTATCATATTGAAACAAAAGTTGAATCATGATAAAGCTAAAAAATATTGCGAGGCTCGAGGAGTGAAAATCACTATATTTTATCAACTATAATTGCACTATTAGCATTTTTTCAGAAAAATTGGCTAAATGGTGTAAATAGGCTAATTATCCCGAATTTCAGTATGACTAACATTTTTGGTAATTTTTGTTTAGTTAATAGGATAAATTTCATTAAATGCATCCTTTTCGGGACGACTAGCCAAATGGTAAAAACAGGCTAGTCGTCCCGAAATTAGGGACGACTATACGCAGCCTTTTTTTTTAATAGCCTTAATTTAATATTAAATTAAATGTCACTTATTAAGTGCCGAATAAGTTCAGTGAACTCAACTACCCTTTCAATTTTAAGTTTACATTAAAGAATCGAATCCAAATTGAAATTGAATAATGGTTCCGTTACATTGCATTAAAGAAAGTTTAATTTTTTTTAATTTAGTAAACAAGTACTTTAATTAAAATTAAATTACTGCAGCATGCATAATAAGTATATCAGGATACATTTTTTATAAAGTACCGTACAGAAATTTTTAAAATAAATTTTAAAACGCCATTTTAGACATTATGAAACTTGATGGTACTGAATCTAGAAGCAAAAAGATTTTCTTAACTGCTGAGCAAGGGAAATTGATGTTATGATATAATCCCGACAAGTTTTAGAATATCTGAAATGGATCTTTCAAATTGACTTTTAAAATTTATAGAGTACATCCGAGAGTACATTTGTACATCTTACAAAAGTTTCATAATATATTTTATTATGAATTTCTTCTCCAAATTACTCAGTTAAGTTTGATTAAAAACGTTAATGTACATCGTTGTACCTGGCAAATATTTTCTATTGCAGATGCTTTTGGTGGGATAATGAAATCTCCTATTGTTAAATACTGGAAAAATCCTATAATAAGTATCAAATTGTTAATAAAAATGGAATATTTTAGTATAATTCATTCATTTAGCTTCAATTCTTTGAAGATTAAAAATATTTTAATACAATAAAATACTAAATCTTAGGTAAAACATTATAGAACCTTAAGTTTTCACTGAATTAGGTTTAAAAGAACGAAAAGCTATCATTTTTGAACGAACTTAATTGCTTTAAAAATTTAATTGAGGGCCGTTTAGTTAGCTTTTAGTGCTGCAGTTATTAAGAGGAGTGTTCAATCTTCATTGAAAAGACATTGTTGTCATTCAAACTTTTTAAAATGAGTTTTAAGAGCTTTAATGATAATAATTTAACTTTAATGAGTTTAATTGAGTAGTAAGCAAACAATGTGTAATGAATCCTTTTTTTAACCAAATTGAGATAATGATTGTTTCATATGTTTGGCATATCCATTATATTAAATTAATTAAAAGGCTTGTAAAACTTGTAAAAGCTGTGAACATTTTTTACAATCATGAACAATTTTCGAAATTTATATTATAATATATAAGTTTACCAAGCTTTAAATTTTTATTTTTGAAATTAAAAAATACTTTCTAGCTGCCGCGCTTGCGCACTTTACGAGGGACTTCTTGTTCTAGATGTTGCGCTTGCGCATTTCGATTCAGAATTACTGTTCGGGACTGCCTCAATCATAACCTCACTTCATTGTGATTTGACGCTTGGGAGACTGACTTTCAATAGTGAATAATGATTGTACAAAAATTTCCGGTAAGTAGCAATTTTTTTTTAAATTTCCGGAAATTTTTGGATTTCTTACCAAAAACATTGTATACCTTACATTTCTTGCAATTTTCGGTAACTGACCAATTCACCGGAAATTTGTTTTTATTGTTTCTCAGATAGAAAATATCTTGCATTTGTTACAAAAAATATCGTATGCAATAGGTGCTGAAAGTAGATAGTTGCTATTCTTGTGAAGCTTACAGTACTTGTCATCGGCACATCTTCGGGTCATTTCCGGCTCGAACAGCAAACATCACACTCGTGTGAAACTGCCTACTTTCCGCACTAGTATAAATGGCTCATAAGCTCAACCTTGAGATGTTAAAGCATTGTTTACTTAAATACTTTTTACATTCTCATCATTTATGATTGAGAAAGTATTAGAATTGTCGGAAATTTGACATCACACTTTTTCAACGGATCTCCACGTTTCGAGACCCCCTGAATTCGAAAATCAGGTTTTCATGATGGCGTCTGTCTGTCTGTCCGTCCGTCCGTAAACAAGATAACTCTCGAAAAAATGAACGAATCAAATCAATCTTTCGCACACTTTTTCTAGGTCCTAAAAGAAAGGATGAGTTCGTTAACCAGCCATTTTTGATAAAAATTCAAAAAGTGAGCGCATTTTGAACATTTTTGAGACAACTTTTTTCTGAATTTGAAAATTCTATGTACGGATATTTATAGTATTGAAAAGGACAAACAATTTATCCTTATGATTTTTATCGATAAAAAGAAAATTCTCAGAGATATAGCGTATTCAAAATTTTTTTAATCAACCGAAAATCAAAATTTGAAGCCGAAAAACGCACGATATGAAAAAAAGTCAATAGAAGAAAAACATTTCTTTTTGAAATCCCTACAAGATTATCATAAACAATTTTTGGATTTTCTTCAAAAATCGAAAATTCAAATTTTGATTGCACAAAAAATAATGGAAAATAAAAAATTCCATTTTGCGGACAAACTATGTAGGATACAAAAAAAGATGAATGAACAAAAATGGTTATCCCAAAAAAGATCTACAATTTCGTTAAGAATCACTTCTTGATAGGACGCGTACTTTTTGGTTTATTCGTGAAAAATAACGTTGAAAAAAGTAAAATAAAAAAAAGGTGTGGAAAAACGACGAAAGTTACGGGAGAAAAAATCCAAAAAAACCTGTTTACAAATGTCTGTCGGAAATCGAGCGCGTAGCGCGAGTGTCACGATGAGAATGTGTACCTCAAAGCCTACAGAGCTTTGGGAAACTTAATCTTTGACTATAGTTAATTAAGTAGACAATTTAGAATATGAAGACGCATATAAATACTGCCATCTAAAAGAGATATTTTTGATAAAGTTTTTTTCAAGCATTCCAAATGCAAAGAAGAAATATTCGAGCGCGAAGCGCGTGGTGCAGTTGTGTTCGAGCGCGAAGCGGGAGATTTAACCGTTGCGCACCCTAGGCGCGCTCAAACTTGCGAGCGCAGCGAGCCGCGCGCGTAGCGCGCGACGAGATTATGCCCGCGAGGCGTGAAGATTTTTTTAATGAAAAATTATAAATGCGTTCCTCGATGAGGATTTAAGAAAGCAAATACTTTTGCTATTTAATCATAATAAGGAAGGAAAGTGTTCATGAAATAAACATCATGAAATATATTAGTATTATAAGATTCTCTCTGGAGGGTTACCTACGAATACCATTAAAAATTCTTTTATTTGAAGCATAAATGTTTATTTCAATTCATTGAAAGATAATAATTTTTGTACATTTTTTTTAAAAGACGGTTTGTGATGAATGTTTGTGAACAATTTGTGATTTTTTCTATTGTTGCTTTTCCTATTCGGAAACTGTAATAAAATAATCAACCAGAAAAAAATCAAATTTGGAAAATAAAAGTAGACTAAATGCTTCACTTAAAATACAAACTAATCGCTCCAATAAGCTCCAAATTACGATCATTAAAAATTTTGGCGTAAAAAGTGCTACTTTTAAGAAATTACTCTGAACCTTTGCACCTCTCAATTTGATGGAAAATTGTTCCAGAGATGAGTATAATTAGAATGAATACACAGTAATAACTAATAATTGTAAAAAACATCAGTAATTATAAAAAAAACAGTGATAAATATTTTTTTAAAGAATAATATTCTTAAAATCAAAAACATTTGGTCGAATTTCAAAGTATTTTTTTTCATAATTTTGGAAATTAAAATTTTTTATTTAATTTAAATTTGTGGAAATTCCCAACGCTCATTTGTTCAAAATTGGTCTTGGAGCAATGGAGCATAATTGCTGGGCGGGTTTTTTTTCCAATAAAAAATGATTAGGTATTTAAATTTTCATTCTATCAATTTGTAATATAGTCACAGCTTCCTCCTTCGATTAGATAAGCAGCCCTATATATTTGAGGGCTTCAGGGCCACTAGTTTAGTTCTAATCTTGACTTTACTC
>NC_046666.1:73483459-73495879 GCF_010883055.1 Belonocnema kinseyi | reverse complement strand
TGACTTTACTCTGTAACCAACGAAATAAAGGCACGTGATATCTCGTTAGAGATATCACATATTTTTAAAAACTCATTTGAGCCTTTTTCAATATAACAAATTAATTGAATTTATTTAAAAATAAAAATGATAACATAATTCAATCTCGTATAAAATAAAATTGTAAATGCTCCTAAGCTGATTTTTGTTTTAATTTATTTCAATTTGGTGCGTTTTTTTTAGTGTGATAAGTATCTAATTTGTTTTTCAATCTCAAAGGAATACAATTTTATTAATATTATAAAGGAATACAATACAATTTTACAAATGTCACATTTATAAATTAAAAAATCGTCGTTTTTCAATTTTTATTTTTAAATATTTTTTTTTATCGTTATTTGACTGCGCAAATTAAATTTTACATATATTTTGATTATTCGGTGACAAAAACTATTGAATCTTATTTGTATTTATTAAGAAAATGTCCCTATGGCTAAATAGCCTTCTATAAGTGACAGGTGATTACGCAAGGTTTTCTCTTTCATTAAATTATCAATTTTCATCTTTTAAGGATAATAATGACCTAAAAAATTGTTTATTGTCAACTTGCTTCTGCTACCGTGTTTTCACTATACTCTATTTTTTCATCAGAAGAAAAATAATTCCGACGTTACTTTTCTTTAACCAAAGATTTACTCTCTAAGTTTTAGTTTCTTGAATTTTTAATAATTTTAAGGAGTGATTGAATGGCAGCTATAAATCAGTTTATTTAACTGGCGAATTATTAAGTTTTCCTGTTTTATACCCTTAAAAAGTACTGGTGAAATAGAATATATGTACCAACAAATTTTAAATTATGTCTTGTTGCAGCAACACATTTTTAAAACAAAATACCGGAAAAGACAAACTTAATGTTTTTTTTTAAATTTCAGTTCGATTTTATTTTGTTTCCAAATGTTTACAACTACTCGTGGAATTTATGTCACAAAATGATCCCACTAAAATAAAAATAAAGTGCCCTTAAAGTTCAAATCAAATACGTCCTGTTTCAGCCAGGCTTTTTTTAGGACAAAAGTACCATTAGCACTTGTAAAAATGTATAAAAAAATAAAATGAAACTAGATCGAGATAAATAAACGTTTATTTTTCGGCCTGCTGGCCTTAAAAAATTGACTTGCTTACACTTCCATTTTTTAAGCAGAATTCTCTTACAACTACCTCTTAAAATGAAATAAAGTATTCTAGTATTCTTTTCCCTACTTGGTCTTTTAGACAATTATAAGAAAAGTTGGTATTTACTTTAGTACTGATTTTTATAATAAAATAATGGGACCTTATCCGGTATTCCAATACGCCTTCTCTTTACTGATTCAAATTAGTAAAAATAGTGAGGGATTCAAATCCAGGGAATAGCTTTTCAATTTTCCATTAGGCAGCCGCATCCTCCTAATGCCTAATAATCATCGTCCTAATGAAGAATCTTTTCAACCTTGAAAGTAACTTTTTCAGATCGAAATTGAAAAGCAATCGCCCGTCGCGTCAATTTAAGCTATTTAGCTTTCGGTTTAACATTTAACTTTAGAGTTTAGCAGTAAGACGTTACCTGCTTGTGCCTCTAATTCTGGATCACCCAACTCAATAAAATCCAAGGTCGTCTGATACTTTGGTAGGCATCCGTCAAATAATGTTTCGTAGCTCTAAAATGACGCGAAACTGTGGACCGGGAAGCGGTTCAGGATAAATGAGGAGGCTCCTAGCAATCGGCAATCGGCATCCTGCAGCCTACAGACTATGCACTACGGTACGGTAGTTACGAAGTAAGATATTCACAGTGTCCAGGTTTTCAGGATCCACCGAATCCTCGTTGTCAATTGTCGTGACTGAAGACACCAAACAGGGAGGTCCATATTATGGGGGCACTAAAGAGATTCGTCAACGCCACGCGACCATGGCCATGAGCTCAGGGTCGATGCTGAAAATATGGTTTCTCAATCCTCACCGCTGTTGAACCTTGAAGACCAAGACCTCACTTATAAACATCCCCTTTGCTCTTGCGCGTGCCACTTCACTCAGGAATTTCAGAGTTCGAATCATCAGGACTAGAAAAAAGAGAATCTCATTAAGACTTCATTAGATTAGCATTAGAAGAAGAGCATCTTTCAGTTTAATCTTTCGCTCTGAAGAGTTCCCATCATGTAACGATGATAAGTGGCAAAAAACTGTTTATGGGCCGTTCAAAGACTACGTCACACTCCCAGGGGGAGGGGAGTTAACACATTTTTTGACGATTTGTGACAGAGGGAGAGGTGGGGGTGTTAATGAGGAATATGGCATCACACTTGGAAAATATAAATGCGAATAACAATTTTTTGAAATGATTGGAAAAATTTAAAATAGGGTTTTTATTTTTCAAGTGAATCATCTAAATTATAAATTTTTCCTTTTCCAAGATGTTTTACGTGAGCGCGTTTGAAATATTTGGTTGAAAATTCGTTTTTTCTTTGTTTATTGAAAAGTGATCGTTTTTGTTTTTAGTTGAAAAATCAACTCTTAAAAATTTCACTAAGACTTCATTTTTTGGATTAAACATCTAACTACTTGGTTAAAGGTTAAATGATTTTTTAAGCATTCATTTTATTAGTTGAACATTGAACTATTTCGTTAAAAATGCATACTTTCGTGCTTGAAAATTCAACTGCTTTGTTGATCACCTATTTTGAGCCCTCCTATGGGGCCCCATTATCTTACGATCTATCTGGGCGCCCGAAGAATATGTGAGCAAAATTTAGTGCCAATTGTCAAAAACTATGTATTTGCATGAGTTTCATATGTTTTAGGCCACTTGATTTTATATATTCCAGAAAATTGTGCCCCCCTCCCACTCTATGATGTATGGGAGCTGAATGAATATGTGTAAAAAATTATAAAATATTGAATTAAAAAATATTAAACTATCAGACATTTCTACAGATGAAGATAGTTATGAACAATAATAATTTGTTTAAACAATTATTTTTGCTAAATCTAATCAATTTTGAAGTCACGCCGAATAAAAAGTAGACAAACAGTTAAAAATTTCAGAAAAAACCGCAACACTCTACCAATTAAGTAAACAGATTATTATTAACAATGATAATAAATCGTGTGAACAATTCTTTTTGTTAACTTGAATTCATTATTACTTCAATCCTACTGATATCACTCCTATATAATATTAATAATAATTATAAATTGTTTAAACAATTAATTTTCTTGACAATAATAAATTGTTTTAACAATTTATTTCAACACCTAATTATCAATATCAAATGGTATTCCATGTGCGAGAAACAATTTACATTTTTAAAAAACCGCAAAAAAAGTCATAATTAGCACCAAAATCTAGCAAAACCAATTTTTTCACTCATAGGGGTTTTTGGGACCCTATAAAAGAGACTTATGGTATTGATATTTGAAATGTGATATTTTATTCGTATTCTATGGCTAATTTTAAAGTGAAACATTGAGTTTAAACTGAATTGAGATAATATTGAGGATTCTGGAAAAGATTGACAAAAACATCTTTTTTTCATATGGGAAATAGGGTATGGGGGGGGGGGCAGCGCCAACCAGTGGGGCAAAGGTGATTTTCCTTATAGCAAGGTTATTATTTAACAATTTTAGTTCTACTTTGTATCAAATTAATCTGTTTTATCTGAGAGATATTGTTACTTACTAAAATCTTGAAAATTTACGTTGCAAAAGAAAAATTATACAGAAAACAGTTTTTACCACGAAAAAATGGAAGTTTCGCTGACAGAAATATAAAGTTTTAAACTTTAATGACAATACTTCAGTATAAAAACTTGATATCTTGACAGATAGAACAATATGACACAATCTAATTATATTCTTTAGACGTATTTCAAGTCCAAAATATATTAAATCTCACTAAGTGAGGCCTAGAAAGGGGAGCAGGTCCGACGAAAATAATATTTACAAGTACTTAGGTGATACACGTGTCATAAGGTTTCGTATTTAAAATAACTTATTCATCTTGTTGCATATATTTAAAGGTAATTTTTGCAGTACATAAAATACCACAGAAGCAAACCATCACATTTTCTTATCATTAAATGTTTTGATTTTCATAAAAAGCTGCAGTCGGCTTTGCCCTCAGGTGAGGGGCAAAGCCGATGAAATACAGCTTGTTAGGAAGAATTAAATTACCAAATCGCTGTTTTCTCCATGTGATTAATATTGATAGAAATATGATATAAAATAATGTAGAACTCGAAATAAGAATAAATGAATCAATTCAACATCCCATTAACTTTAAAAAAATCATTGACTGTTAACTGGTTGGCGCTGCCCCCCCCCCTTACCATACGTGTTAAACTTCATGGGGCTTACGGCACCTGTAAATAACATTTTTTTCAAACCAAACAAAATGCATTTATTTTTGTGTGGATTCAATCAAATTTCTGGGGTGTCTCCCTAAAAATTCGAAAAAACATTTTTTGACCACCCTGATATACAATCAATGCTATTTTGAATTATTTATTAAACAAAAGCTATTATCAATTAGCGATTCGGGTTGCGGTAGGAACTGTCTCCTGTGCCCAATCTACACGTGTATACTAGGATGGTCCAAAACTGCATAGCAAAATTTTTTTGCATGCTAGAGGGCAACGATCCCCCCATTTTATTCCAAATCCGAAAAAAGAAATTCCGTAATTTTTAATTTAAAAAATTTTTTTATTTTAACAGGTGCCGGTTTTAGACTTAAAGTTTCCCATGTAAAATGCATGGGGAAAAATCACCATATGGGTTTGACACCCCTAACACTTAAAATTATTAATATTGGTCTAGTGGATATATTTATTATCACTGTTTAAACAAATAGAATTTTTGTACATAATTTTTTTATTGAAAAGTATTAATATTTCTTCAGTGGAATATTAATCAATATTGTTTGACTAATTTTATTTGAAAAACAAATTTTAAATAAAAATTATTACTTAAATATTACTGATAAATTAATTATTAATTATTTATTAATGAATACTGATAAATATTCCACTAGACCAACAGTAATAATTTTTATTTTTAAAAAACATCGAAACGAAAGTATTTACACAAATTCCTTTTGTTTAAATAAATGAAAATGAATAACCTAATGTTAATAAATATTCCACTTGACCAATAGTAATCATTTTTAGGGAAATTTTTTTTTTATTTAAACAAATTCCATTTGTTTAAACAATTAAAAATTAATGAACTAATGTTATTGAATATTCCACTAAACTAACAGTAGTAATTTTCAGGAAAAATAAAATAAAGTTTTGAACAAAAATATTTAAACCAATTCCATTTGCTTAAATAATAAAAAATGAATTAACCAATAATAATAAATATTCCATTAGGCCAATAGTAATAATTTTAAGTAGAAAAAGACCAGAATACAGTACTCAAATTGTCGATTTCATGAAGAATTGAATTTTTTGTTTTAAGGGTAGTTTTCAGGTACTCGTAGGGATGTGTTAGGGGTGTCAAACAAATATGTATGATACATGAAATTCTTCATTGGATAATTCTCTACATGCTTCCATACTTTCCCGTCACATTTTTTAAAACCCTAAAAAATTATTCCGAAAACTCAAAAAAGTGATTTTTCCCCATGCATTTTACATGGGAAACTTCAAGTCAAAACCGGCACCTGTTAAAATCGAAAAATAAAAAAGTAAAAAATTAGCGAATTTCTTTTTTCGGATTTGGAATTAAATTGAGGGGATCGTTGCCCTCTAAAGAATAAAAGCCTTTTTGAGCCACCCTGGTTTATACTTTTTAAAGTCGATCTATGCAACGATGTGGACGGTATCGAGCCTCAATGGAACAAATTTGAATTTTATATCGTAGATGAAAATATTGAGGTTGAAATATCTATTATTGCATTTTTCGTAGAGAATTCATTTTTTTAAGGATAAAATCGACTGCTTTTTATTTAAAATTGAAATCTTTTTTTTCGTTGAAATATCACCTATTATATTTTTCGTTGAGAGTTAATCTTTTTTGTTTGAAAATTGAACTCTGATCTAAAAAACTTTTAAACGATTTTGTATAAAATTCATGTAATTAAGTTGAAAATTCAACTATTTGGTTAACAATACAAATACTTTTTCAAAAACTTATCTCTTTCACTTGAAAGTTCTAAGATTTGATTGTAAATTGCAACTGTTTGGTTGATTATTATTTTTTGTTGTTGAAAGTTCAACTACTTTGTTCTAACTTGAACTACTTTGCTGAAAATTTGTCTGATTTGCTTAAAAGTTCTACTATTTTATTGTAAATTGCAACTCTTTAGTTGACAATTAACGTTTATTATTGAAAGTTCAAGTGTTTTGTTGAAAATATTTCCTTTCTAGTTAAAAATTCTAAATATCTGATTTAAAGTTCATTTGTTTTGCAAAAAATTCGTCTTTTTTGGTAGAAAATTAATCTTTTCTGTCGGAAATTCACCTGTTTGTTAAAAATTATATATTTTGTTAGAAATTTGATCTTTTTTGTTTAAAAATGCCCTTGTATTTTGGAAATGAACCTGTTTTGGTAAATGATTCAACTATTTGTTTGAAAATTAGTCTTTTGGTTCAATTCAACTATTTTTTATTTAAATTCAAACTCTTATCTCGATGCAAATAGCAACTCTTATATTTTTTGTTGAGAGTTATTCTTTTTGGGTTGAAAATTCAACTGCATCACTGAAAGTTCAACTACTTTGTCAATACATAAGCAACACTAATATTTCCCCAAATCCACCCTCCTCCCAAATCGTCTTACGTTATTTTTGGGTGAATCCGAAATAAATTTGCGAAAAAAATGTAGCCGTAAAAAATTAAATAAGAAAGTTGGGAGGTAGGAGGTCAAAACTTACAGACCCTAAAGAAAAGGGAGTATATGATTAACAACAATTTCAGAAAAAAAGCAGAACGTAATTTATGCACGGCCTCTTACGAAAAATGATGTTGTGGTTGCTAAAAAAGTGGTTAGTATAACAAAACAGTTTGTTTGGCCCAAACAAAATTTTGCATTAAGTAACGTTTGTAACTTGTACCAAAGAATTTGATTCCTTTTCGGCAAATGGGTTCATTTTGTATCATTTTTAATGAGTTAAAAAAATCATTATTCAAATCCTTAACTCTGAATCCTTAACTCTTATTTTAAATTTTTAGGTGAAGAAAGGCGCACGACAGGTTATGTTCCATAATTTTTAATCGACTATTTCTGCCCACATTTATGGAAAATCATGAGAAATAAAAATTCTGAACCTTTTGTTTACAGGTTAAGGCAATTTTTAATGTTTCAAATCGTGAAGATTGAAAGATAAAAGTGAGTTTAGGAAAACATACTTAAGAATCTCTTAAATTTCTTTGTTTTGAGAAAAGGTCTAATGTTATATATACAATAATTGAATCTTAAATACTTAAAATTCAAGGCACGAACGTCAGGTCTGGACCACCCTAAGTCAACATGAAGAATCAAGATCAACATCACCCCTCGAATCCCGTCAAGAGCATCGCAGGTCCCGGATCATAAAATGAGTAAAATATTTCTAAACGGGAATGTCAGGAGACACTGGAACACTTAATCAGGGTCACACGATCGGCATATACTTTGAGAATTTTGGTACAAAAATACGCACACGTCTCTGTTGGGCCCATTAACGAGAAACGCTATCGCCGGATACACCAGTCGTGTTAAAAGGTTTATGCGTGGGTGGTTGTGGTTGCGCTTGTGGTCTGCAGCGTGTCACTCGACCGCTCGAAACCGGACCACAAATCGTGGTTGTCTGAAACTCTGAACCCGGGTCACGTATAGGTAATACGGGGCTCTCTTCCGCTGCTCGGCTGTGCTCACGAATTAACTCCCCCCAAATGATTTTTCTTCGCGATTCTTCTCCGTCTCCGTCATTACATGTGACTCACGTTAATGTGCATAAATTTATGCGCAAGACGTTATGGTCCGCAAATATATAATTTGTTTAATTTATCTTTTTTCAAGTCTCCGAAGACTATGAGACTTCAGACCAAAATTATTTAAAATTACTTATGGAAATTTATAACTATGCATGAGTGAAAATACAAAAATTGACAATATCATATCCCTAGAATACCTGCATTGTACGCTTGTGTTTAGAGGAAATTTGTATTATATTTGTGCCGCGCCTAAATTACGTAAATTTTTTTTCTCACATTTTGAGACAAATAAATTTGTTTAGTCACTTTGTTTAGGGGTGAATTTACAAACAAAAAAAGATGAATTCTCTATAAAAAATGTTTTAGTTGATATTTTAAATTTTAGCCAAGAAAATTTTTTCATTTCAAATACTAAGAAATAGGCAAATTGGACAAAAGAGACGAATTTTCAACAAAATAGTTTAATCCTCGTCAAGCTAAATTCATCTTCAATCCAGAAGTTGCATTCTTAGGGTCTGGATAATTTCAACTACAGACAAGTCACATTTTTGGCATTTCACAATGCAGCAACTCTAATTGCGAAAATATAAAGTCTGAAAAAAATTGGCGAAAGTGCAGCAATTTGCACTTGCGGGAGTTCCATTTATGACAAGTCACTTTGCGGCATCTCTCATTCAGCAAAATATAGTCTATTTATAACATTAGCGAAAAGTAATGGAGTACTTAAATTATTTCTGTGACCAATGGCAGCGGTGCCCCCCCCCCCCTCGCGGAAGGTTGGAAAAGGACGGGGGTGTAAAATACATTATTTTCTGTGACAGGAGTATCTCCCCGCATTTTTGCCAGTTTTTTTTCGTCTTCAAATTTTTCCACTTGAGAGATGCCACAATGTGATTACTATCGGCGAGAAAACTATAGACTGCCTTTGAAGCTTAACAACTCAGTAAAAAAAAATGCTAGAGCAACAAAAAAACATTTATTTAAAATCTGAAAGTGTTCTACGTTACTAAGCTTAAAGACGTTGATGTAAGAAAATTTTTGTGCTTGGCAGACTGAAAAATGTAAAAAATGTAAGGATTTTTGGGTGCATTTAAGAATAGTGAAGTTTAGAGCATTATTTCTTATACAAGGGGCAATGGGAAAAATTTGAAAAAATTCATGAGTATGAGGAAAACTATTGTGAACCAGTTGCAGTTAAGAAATTTAAAAAATAATAAAAATTGTTGCTTAAAAGTGCAAAAATGTGCCACTATATTATCTTCAGTTCTAATACAGATATTAAAGCGATTCAAACTGCAAACTGTAATGCATAGGCTCTGTATTTATTTTCAATCGCCCGTAAGGATGTGCTAGTCTTATTTTTGGTGAAAATCACGATAGTTTTAGACATTTTTTTTGTTGGAAAACAATTGACAGAAAGCAGGGGGAGCCCGTTTTTTTTTATTACCGACCGCTGGTCCCTTTCGTTGACCCGTGGCCAGGTGCCATCCAAGCATTCAGAACTGGGGGCCGAAGAATGGCACCAGCGGTCGGCAGTAAAACAAAAAAAGGGCCCCCCTGCTTTCTGTCACTTGTTTTCCAATAAAAAAAATGTCTAAAAATGTCAAGATTTTCACAAAAAAGAAGACTAACACTTCCGAGTGATTGAAAATAAATACAGAGCCTATGCATTACAGTTTGCAGTTTGAATCGCTTTAATATCTGTATTAGAACTGAAGATAATATAGTTGCAAATTTTTGTACTTTTAAGCAACAATTTTTATTATTTTTTAAATTTCTTAACTGCAACTGGTTCACAATAGGTTTCCTCATACTCATGAATTTTTCAAATTTTTCCCATTGCCCCTTGTATAAGAAATAATGCTCTAAACTTCACTATTCTTAAATGCACCCAAAAATCCTTACATTTTTTACATTTTTCAGTCTGCTCAGCACAAAAATTTTTTCACATAAACGTCTTCAAGCTCATTAACGTGGAACACTTTAGATTTTAAATGACTGTCTTTTTGTTGTTCTAGCATTTTTTATTTTTCTCGTCGATAGTAAACGCATATGTACCTTCTCGCATTTTCCTCATGTTTTGTGGGCCTAATATTTTTTGAAATAAGAGTTACAGGGTTGCCGAAAGAGATGAATTTCAAAATGAAAAAGACGAATTTTCAGCCAACAAAGGTTACATAGTAAACAAAGAAAAAAATTCATCTAAATTTAACCATTTTTAAGGCAAAAAGAAGAGCTTTCTACAAAACAGTTGAATTTACAACCAAATAATTGAATTATCAGCTAGAAAATGAATTTTCATCCAAAAAGATTCATTTTTTACTTTAAAAAGACGAATTCTCATGAAAATACATACATTTTAAAACAAATAATTAAATTTTCGAAAAAAAATAATTTTTAACCAAGCAGTTGCATTTACAACCAAATAGTTGAATTTTAAAGCAAGAGAAACGAATTTTAACAAAATAGACAAATTTGTTACCAAATATTCGAATTCTCAACAAATTTCATAAATTGTGAAAAAACCGGTGAATATTTTACCGCATAATTTTTTGTGCTAAATTTTTGAATTTTCAACTTAAAAAGATGATAATTCTACAAAACATGGTATTAAAAAAATTGCAACCAAATATTCTAATTTCCTAGGAAAATAATCAATTTTTAACAAAAATGCGATTTTTGAATGAAGTAGATTAATTTTCAACGAATGAGTTAAATTCTCAACCTAAGAACATGATTTTTTTACAAAAATTGTAATAGTTGATATTTCAACCAAAATATATTTAACCCTTATACAACAAGGTGGGGTGTTTAGACACCCCAAGGAACTATTTTCGCGCATGCACTAGACCTAGAGCGTCTCAGGGGGCAGGGGTCTCAATAACCTCCTCTTCAGTTGTCCTCTAGTGATGCTACAGATGTTAAGAGAAGCGATAATAAGAACTTTTACTCTGTAATTTGGAATATATGATACGTATTTGTTTATGTTTTGAAGTAGTTTTTATGCTGCTTTTTATGCTGATATTTATGTACCTGCATTTTTTGGTCAATATATTATTTATGTTACTTCAAGAAGTTAATTAATAATTTCTTATCCTTAATTTTTATGAAATATATTATGTGTTAAGGACTGTGCAAATAGCCTTTGTGTTTCCTAAAACAGAAAAATGTAAGAGATGGAATTTTCTCGTTATTATGTAACAGGAAATGGTTGAAAACGTCCTTTGAATAATTGTATATTGTTTTTAAATACCCTAGAAACAATGTTATACCATAAATCATTCGTAATGTATTTCAAAAGGACTGAGGTGTGGAGCTACCCCACCTTGTGTTAAATGGGACTTTGTTTCACCTTGTTGTGTGAGGGTTAAATTCTAAAACAGAAACAGCTAAATTTAACTAAAAATACAAATGTTTAACTAAATACTTCAATCCTCAAATGAAACAGACTAGTGTTCAATTAAACAGTTTCATTTTTAACGAAAAAATTGATTTTTTTACCAAAAAAGAAAAAGAATTTCGAACCAAAAAATTGAGTTTTTTACCAAAAAAGACGCGTTTTTAACCAAAAAATTGATTTTTGTACAAAATAGACAAATTCTTAACACAATACATACATTTTCAAACCAAAAATACAAATTTTTTACAAAACAGTTGTATTTTTAACCCGAAAATGTGTTTTTTCAACAAAAAAGTTAATTTACAACCGAAACGGATTAATTTTTAACAAGAAAATTGCAGTTTTAACCAAAAAGGGTGAAATTTCTATAAATAAAATGAATTTTCAAACAATGGAAAGAGGCTGAGTGGGGAGGATGCAGATTATGAATGTTTAAACATTATTTTCAAGGTGTTAACCCTCGAATTTTGATCTGTTGTTTTAGGAAAGTTACCTGTGAAGACTATAAAATTCTTTTTGTCCTAAAAACGCCAGCCCTTATTGGGAATGGTTAAACTGCGTTACGCTACCTCCCAGGTGGAAATGTCGTTAGTGTGCCGGAGTTCACCACCGGCGCAGTACTGGCCCAGTACTAACCACCAGTACAGACTGCCGGTGGTTCGCCCAGTACTGGCAGAACGTTGGCTGCACGAGCGGGGCGGCACTATGCCAGTAGTACAAAAATAGACTTAAAAAAAACAAGTCCACAAATTTTGTTAGGGTGTTTTGAAATGTCGAGAAATTGACTATACAATTAAGGTGAAAACATTTTTTTCTATTACTTTTTTTAAGGAAAATATAAGTTCCACCACCATGAAAAATTTCAAATGTTTAGAAAAAATTACACTGGATGTATGTCTTAATCGTTATAGAATAGTCTAAAATGCCTAAAAAGAACAACGTTACACGAAGGTTTAAAGAAAATTTTTATAAAAAAAATTGTTGCGCTGTAATATAGTCACAGCTTCCTCCTAATTTCGTCAAGTGCATTGAGTAAGACTGCTGGGATTCCTTCCCTTGAGGGAGACTGAGCGCGAGAGGGGGTGGGGG
>NC_046666.1:73478316-73483359 GCF_010883055.1 Belonocnema kinseyi | reverse complement strand
CGCCTGATTGCGGGCCTCGTAGGGAATTTATCGCCGTATGTTGCGTACCCTTTCAGTTTGAATCCTTATAGAATTTCTTATTTGCTTGTTTTACGTAGAATACAACCCTACATAATTCAGGCTCTAGTTTTAACAAGAAATAATACTTTTCAATTTTAACGGGCTTTACCTTGATAAAGTCCGGAGTTCTTCTTGGGTGGATTCCGTAGAGTCCGAGATGTCTTTAGATTTTCGTAGAAATCTTTTTTCTCTTCTTAGGTTCGCCTCAAAGATCCAATTTTTATACGATATCCTTTTTTAAATAATTCCATAGAATCAGGATTCGAAAAAGTGGATCCTGGCAGGATCGCCAAAATGTTATATTGAAAAAGGCTCAAATGAGTTTTTAAAAATATGTGATATCTCTAACGAGATATCACGTGCCTTTATTTTGTTGGTTACAGAGTAAAGTCAAGATTAGAACTGAACTAGTGGCCCTGAAGCCCTCAAATATATAGGGCTGCTTATCTAATCGAAGGAAGAAGCTGTGACTATATTACAGCGCAACGTGGTAAAATTTCTAAATTCCGTCGACACAAATTCTAAATGCTCATTAAATGTTATTATCAGAACTTTTAAAACGGTCTAAAGCGCAAAAAAAATTAAATATTACACGAAGAAAAATTGTAGTCGATTTAAATTATTTATTTAATCATTATTTTATTGATATTCCTGTTAGAAGTTCGTGTATTTTACATAGATACCCCGTAGCGTTAGAAATTTTATTTTTAATATAATGTTTAAAAATGTTATATATGTATTCATTCTAAGCATTGCCATTAACATGTATTGAAAAAATACTCGCAGTCAACTATTATTTATTTTTTAAATACCTTTTTATTATATCTTTAGATTATAGAAATAGTGCGTGTTAAATTAAACAAATAGTTTGAAAATTATATTCTTGTAATTATAAATAATAGTTGGACGATATGCAGTCGTATATCGATGAATGGATGGTCTTTAAAACAATTAAATAGTTTTTTAACATTTTTAAAATTAACTTCGGCATATTCGTACGCCAACGGTTTGCCAGTACTGTCCCAGTACTGGCAGTCAGTACTGCGCCAGTGCTGACACGCCAGTACCGGCAAGAATTACAAGGCAGTACTGGCACAGTACTGGCCCAGTACAGCCAGTCAGTACTGGAACTCCGGCAGGCTGTACTGGGCCAGTACTGGGCCGGTGGTGTTTGTTTACCTAGGCTGGTGACAAAAATGCGAACTTGAAAGAATAGATACGATTTTAAAGATGCATTTTAATTTATGCATAAAAGTGTTTTAACGATTTTTTGTGTAGAGTAAAGTATTTATTTAAACGCAAAAATGTGTTTTTTCACTCTTTAAGATGGAAATTCTATCTAAAACTATTTGTTTTTTATGAAGATTTGTTTTTAGTATTCAATAATTATTTTATTATTTACAAATAAAAAAATCTTAAAAATACTTTTATGCAATAATTAAAATACATCTTTAAAATTGTACCTACTCTTTCTAGTTCTTATATATTATACTATCACTTGAAAATTTCAATTTTTCTCCTGCCTCAGGTGTCCAAACGACCCAGGGCAGGGCGTTTAGAATCCCGGTAATAAGCGTTGAATTCAGAAAAATTAAGAATTTGTATTCCTATGAATACGTGATTTTTCCTCTGTCTAAAAATCCCCCAACGAGAACAGAAAAAGTGTAAATCCTCTTCCTCTCAATCGACTTAGTAAAATTTAACGAAGGCATTTATTTAACCTATTTTTCATTATCAAAACTTTTTACAACTTATAAATTCGAAAAATATTCAAATTTATATTTATTTATATTTTAATAGTTTATTTAAACGTCTTAAAAAATGCATCAAAGAAATCTATTTAAATATGCGAATTAAAATAATTTGAACTCGAGAGAGGCGGAATTGAATTGATTAAAATGAAATTTTCAAAACTTATATTCCACATGAAGGAATTAAAACAATTTATTACACATATTTTGTGAACTTATTAGAAGGAATGAAATAATCTCAAAATATGAATACTTTTGGGGAATAGAAGACATCTCTGTGAGGTTATCTGTCGGTACAATTACAATGAATTAAATAATATATTGAAAACACGTTCTCTTTTGGAGATAGAATAATCTTCACTTTTACGCTGAAATCTGAAAATATTAATTTTTCTATATTCAACGCTTATTACCGTGATGTATGGATTTCGATAAGAAATTGTAGTTTCCTAGCTATATTCGCCAATAATCAGGTCTTATACTCCTACTTGGCGAAAAACGTCACCAGCTCTTAGACTATTTGCTTTAAAAAATGTTGCCGGGCAGATTTTCTATCCCAATTCCCCTCTGCAGAAGTCTCTGATTTTACATAATATCGGTGCTCAGGACCCCTATAATTTTTTTTTAATCTGAAGAAGGCCTCTGACGAGAAGCAAGATTTTTGGAATTTATGATTAACAATCATTACTGAACTTTTCTTTAGTGCTAATTTATTTTTTAACTGTAAGAAGTTTTTTGTTTTAGTTGTTGATACTTTATTTCGCTATCTAAGCCCAAAGCTCTAAGACTTTAGGATTGACCATCAATTTTTTTAAATTCGTATAGCGTTTATTACATACTTCAAGCCAATTCCTTGTAATAAACGTTATATGATTATACGAAATTTTTAGAAAATTGTAGATTATTTTTCCGTGTACACCTTGCATCATGCCACAACCATATAATTTGAAGAAAAAACTGGTTCCTCGTATATTTTTGGACTACCCAAATATGTCATGAATAGGAGCAACTCGGAGGAGGAAATCTGGCGTCTATTCCAGATTTCCAGGTTCCAGGTTTGTCCTCAGAGTGCCGGTAAATGAAGTATAGCAGTGGCCTCGGGGATCGGGGAACAGGGGTTGAAGCCATTACCGTCACAAAGCTGCCACCAGATTGCCGTCGGGCTTTGCACCGCCTCGCTCGCTTCGTTCGTATTCATGATTTCAATTCAATTGTCTTTTATCTGCCGTCCCGCAGCGAGTCCTGGGACTCAGGACTCAGACGCTGATGATGGAATCGCCGAGATCAGAGAATTCGGTGCTGCCCGCTTCGTAATACAGAAACAGAGAGGAGGTTACAGGAGAGACAAGGAGAATATAGAGGAAGTAGTTAGAGGAGTAGAATCTATTAGAAGCAGAAAACAAACAAACATTAACAATTATTTCAGATTTGATTCTCGTATTCCCTTCATTATCTTACACTTCAACAACACAAACTTGTTTATCTGCTCAAAAATCATTTTAAACTCGTTTTTTTTCTTCTTTTTAATCAGTTTTTGGCAATTAAAACATAATTTTGTTATTTTAAAACCGAAATAAAATCTACTTTCTTATGAACTATTATTATATGCACCAAAGTCAGAACACAAAAAAGTTCACAGAAGAAAAATAAATTTCCAACTACCTCCTTCCTGGCTGATTTGTTATTTTTTTATATTTAAATTCCTTTAAATTACAGAAAATTCAGTACATTTGAATTTAAAAAATAAAATATAAACATGTTGTACAACTAAAATCTTAAACAGAAAGTTTTTGACACAAAAAATTAAAGAAAAATGTTTTCAGTTTTCAACAATCAGTAAGAATTTTCACTGATTCATAAGGCGCGCAATCTCATTGATTCAAATATCTATAAATGCGACACTGATTGAAATCAGTCGCAGCAAAATTTCAATGGTAACCAGTGATCACAATGATTTAAATTCAGACAGTATAATTTTGCAACTGAACTATTATTTAGAAAATAACACGTTCAATCGTGAATTAAATCCCTACAAAAAATTATGTAATTTTGTACAGATTAACAAAAATGACTATCGTCGGCCACAATTGTGTGGCGAAACATTTTGAACCAATTTAATTGTTAGCAATTTACCTGACCATAAAATGCAACAGCGAACATCATCATTCCCAAAGAAATGTATATATTGAGAGTTACAATCCCCCATTGAATTATATCAGATATATGTATATATAATTAATCTGTAGGATGTCAATGAAACTACTAATCGTTTTAGAAAATCTAACATAAATTTAGTTATATAAGATAGCAATCCACAGACACACAGTTTAAATGTCAATAATCAGAACATTATATTTTTAAAGAGAGAGGGTTAATGAAACAAGGATCTCTCGAGATATAACAAAGATTGGAATAGGGTTATTAATTTCATAAATTGATCTTTGTTTTCTCTAATAAAGTCTTTCATGTCCGAATTATTTTCGCCGAAAAATGTAAAATTAGACCAAATAACTTTTTATATTAATATCTGTGCTTTTTTTTTAATTTCAGGTAATATGAGACTTTTAATTAATATAAGTAGGAAGTGAAAAAGATAGTATGGCAATATAATTTTTATTTGCGAACTTTTTCTGTTCTGATTTCATTTCAGTCTTCAAGACTTTGTTTGAATAAAGACACTATGCTCAAGATTAATTCCAATCTTCAGGGTTACCCATGAATCCCATTATGATTTCATGAAATTAAGGCATAAAACCAGGTGCAAAAATTATATAAAGCTTATATATATAGTAGTGTGAAGTATTATATATAATATTCATTTGTTTTATACAAAAAATGTATAAAACAAATGAATATTATATATAATACTTCACACTATATCTATAACCTATATGTATAATTTTTTCGCCTGGGAATATTTAGCTTAAATCTAAAAACATCTATTTTTTATTTAAACATTGCTAAAAGGATGTGTATGAAACTAGCACTTTTTATAAATATATGTTTGGATTATCATTTTTGTCTGTTTTCCCTTATCTATTTGGAAAATAATCGAGAAAATATACAAAAGTTTAATCAAAGATACAATTTTAGGCGATTTTAGATGCTAACTTAGTAAGATCTCTTTAAAATATGTACCAGGTGTATACATATGAAACCGGTATTGCCATTTAGCGGCCAGTAGGCACACTTGTAGGCACTGTCGGAACTTACCATTTGTGCTAATTGGCGT
>NC_046666.1:73421953-73478216 GCF_010883055.1 Belonocnema kinseyi | reverse complement strand
GCGCATACTTTGAATAAAATATTTGTTATCATTCTCTTGAAATAAATGTGTTTTTTTCTTGAAAAAATACCGGTTTCATATGTATACACCTGGTAATACATTTGATATAATTCTTTCAAAAGATTTGAAGGGTTGCTTCCAAGTTTGGATTTTGGCAATTTGGAGTTTGAAAATGTAATGTTTCAATTTCATCAAATTTCATAGCTTACAAATAAAAAAGAACTAAAAATTGTATTATTTCATTAACAAAAATTGAACACCGAAACGTCGGATCACTCAAGATGGATAGAAGCCAAGCGTCGGAACCATACGACTTTGCACGTATGCCATATATTCTGAAATGCACGTCCTGCCATTTGGTCCAAGGAGTATATAATGGAAAATTTGCTCCACCCACGCAATTGTCAACCGTATGTTCCCATCAGAAGAGAGGAAACATGTTCGGTAAACATAATAAAATGGCCGCTTCTTAATCAGCCCTAATTAAAAGCAACCCCGGTCGTTTCCACATTTATTGTTACAGACTTGTGTTTGCCGTCAGTCTATACAAACGCAAACAAATCCCAGTTTGTGCAATACGATTCTATTTGATTATATTCCAGAGGAAAATTGTTATTACTCTCTTCATTAATTTTTCAAAGAATGTTTTTTATTATTTTTTCATATAACTACTAACAATAATGAAGCAAAATGAGAGACATCTAGTTTTCCCCAATATTTCATATCGTTTGGTTCAAAATATGAATTTGGAATTTTTTCATGGGATTGTTGACGAATCAAAATGACAAGTCCTATCAAAAATGGTTGAGGAACATTTTGTAGGACTTTTTAAAATCTGAAGTTCTTCCTTGGAACTTTTTTCTGTATTTCATGTCGTTTGGCTCATATAGTTTGAATTTTCGATTTTTTTTCATATTATTTTCGAAAATTAAAACCTAAATAAAAAATCCTATATCAAAATGGTTTAAATAAGATGTATAAGACTTTTTAAAAGTTAAAAATCCTTTTTGAACTTTTTTCCGTATTTTACGTTTTTTGGCCCAAAACTTGAATTTCGATTTTCTCCCATAGTATTTTCGACAAGTAAAACCAAAATGACAAGTCCTATCAAGAGATTGTTTGATACTGATTCTTATTTGAGACTTTTCCCCGCATTTTACTTCATTTGGCTCAAAATTGGAATTTGGGATTTGGTTCACAGTATTTTCGATCAATAAAACCAAGATTTCGAGTTACATCAAAAATGGTACAGGGAAAATTAGAGGTCCTTTAAAAAGCTATACCATTTTTTGTTTGGAACATTTTTACGTATATGTCGTTGTTAAGCTTAGAATTAAAATTATCGACTTATTCATTTTCCATGAAAAACCGAGTCATACGAAAAGTAGTTAAAATAAATTTTTAGGTATTTGGAAAAGCTTTAATTCTTTTGTTAATCTTTTTTCGCGTATCTGTCGTCGTTTGACGTAAAATATCTGTTGAAAAGCTAAGATGTTACATTTCAGACGATTATATTATTTTCTCAAACCTAAATGATGAGAATATAAAATGTAATTTTGAAAATTATTTTTTGTCGGAATTCCGTGAGCGTGAAACAAATATTTTCGGATAAAAATAAAATAAATTGGATTAAAACATTTTTAATGGCCGTATTTAGATGTACCGAAATTCCGGTACAAATGGCCGGATATTTTCGGGAATAATAACGGGAACAGGAAAAGGGACTATTTCTATCGAAAATTCGGTATAAATAGCAAAATTATTTCGGTTCACATATAGAAACTCCATTAAAAAATAGTTAATTATGAAGAGCTTTAACATATCACCAAACTTTTGACTGTCCTTCAATTGGAAAAAAGTAAATGCCTATTTAAAAAAATATATATATATAAATTAAAAAACACAAATATTTTCAAGCCAAAAGACTTCAAGGCACAAAAATGGTTGAAGAGTAGAAGGAAATTTAATCGTGGAGGTTAAGAGCAACAAAATTTTATAAAGTTTGAATTTTAAAATTGTTGAAGCAACATAATAGAGAAAGTTATCATTCTATTTTGGATAAAAATTAATTATAATGTCTGTAATAATATGTTCAGTTAAATTATCCTTTTTTTCTTTCATTAAATATTATTTGATATGAATTATTTATTTTTAAATAAATGTAAATGAAAAAAAACACAATTTTGAACGCTGTATAACTTAAAATGTTTTGATTTAATTAAAATTGGATGAACCCAAAATGAGCAAAAAATTAAAATATAAGTTTAATCAGATAAAAAAATTATAAAATATCTCTTAAATTACAAAAGAAAATCGAAAAAAGTAACCGCGATATACTTGAAAAAAAAAATCTTCAATTAAACATCAAATTTAGACCCTTTTTATTGGAGTCTTATATTTTTAAATATACTTATTATAGCAGATATAAATAAAAGTGATACGAAAGCAATCACTTAGAATAAACAATTTCTAAGAATAATGATATTTCAATTATTTTTATTCGTTTTTGCCGAAAAATAGGAAGATTAGAATATAAAATTAGTTATTAAAATGTTATATCTGCTAATAAAGAAAGATAAATAACTTTTTTTTCTCATTCTCGTAAAATTTTTTTTCTTCGAAGTTTTTCTAAAACTTACTTAAATGATTAGGTGCACTGAGTAGTTTGCTCTCTTCCACCTGAGTATACATAAACGAGAATTGTGGGCCCCTTCAAAATTTGAGAAGGACCCTAGGTCGAGGGTGAGACCTTTGCTTGCAATTCTGGGCCGTAAGTCGTTTCTCCGAAAAATACACTTTTATTAAATTATTGGGGTCCTACTGTTGCTTCCGAAATGGCCCATTGCACAATACAGAGTAAGCCACTGACAATAAGAATAAGAGCTGACCTGTTTCTGAAGATCGTATCGCCAAAGAAAATTTACATAGATCCTCTTTGTCATAAAACTGCACTGCATTTCGCTTTTACAATGAGAATTTTGAAAATACATAGTGTTCCACTTCTAGTTTCTATAATTTCTTCTCTGAAATAAATTCTAAGTAATAAAATATTTGAGAGACAGGTACCCAGACTTTGGATTTATAAAAGTATAACAATTTAGAGTTTCAGTTAAAAAGCCAGGTTAAAAGAAACTCAGGTTACTTTTGAATAAAACAAATGTTTCAATTGCAAATGAAAAGTTAAAAATTAACCTTGGGCAAGAGAATCTAATTATAATGATTTTAAATTGCATAATTTAAAATTGAAGTAAGCAAAATTTAATGCACTTGGAATTTTCAATTCCAAATATTTAAAACATATCAAAATAGTGTAAACTCTAAACTGAGTGTTTGGTACATTTTCAAAAAAACCCTTCCGAAATGTAATGATTTCAGATTTAAAACTTAAAAAGTGTAAGAACAAAAAATAGTAATGTTAACATTTTTTTTTAATTCTATATTTATAGGCGTTAAATTTGTAATCAAATGATGTTGCTAAAAGTAATATTATGTCTTTATAATCCAACTGCCTATAAGGACTTTTTACTAATTTTAATTTGAACAATTTTATTTAATTTTTAATGGTGTCAATTAGAAAGCATTGCATTTATACTTTAAAGATTCACAATATTTAATATTCCTTAATAGTGATCGGTGAAAACAATAGGGATTTTTTACCAGAAATCAAATTCTAAAATAGTTACATTTTTTGAAGGCCTTAAAACTAAAGTTTTTGGCTTCAAAAGCATAAATTCGAAAACATTTAGAATGAAATTTCCGAAAACATTTTATAGTTTTTGGAGGATTTAAATTTCAAATTTCACAATATCTTTCAAAATTTCAGTCAGTTTTAAATCTAATTATATTAGATTAAAATATTGTCAATTGTTTCGTTTCAATTTCGGTAAGTTTTATGTTCAATAATTTTGGATTTAAATATTCTAATTAAATTCTATAGACTTAAAAATGAGAATATTTTAGAACTAGGTATTGGAAAATTAATTTTTTTTTCAATTTGACATTGTTTCAAAATATAGAACATCTCAAACTCAACTTCGAAAATTTTAATTGTAAGGCTTAAAATTGTGCAACATAAAAAATAAGAATCATAGTGATCTTGCTATGTATAATTTTTTTTCAATTAAATATATTACAGTTGTCCGATTTTTAGTTGAAGATGTGAAAATGAATTACTTAAAATTGAAAAATATTTTATTGGAAAGTTTCAAAAATTCATAATATAAATTAAGTGTTAAAAACTAAACAACAATAGTCAACAATTTAAAAATGTTTAATTTTTTTTATTTTCTAAATAATTTAAATTTACTTAAAATAATATAAATTTGAAAATCGCAGTGAAAGAGACGGTGAATTTATTTTTTGATCTTAGAAAAAATTATCTGCTCAAGTTTAATATTAAATCATATTTTTTATTTAATAGCAATTAGAAATTCTAGAACTTCAAAAAGGTTGACTTTGGAATACATATGAAATTTATTTTTAGCTTCAAATTGTCCAATTTTAATCGCATCGAATTAAGAATTATTTAAATTCAAAATTTTTTTATTTAGACAGTTTGTGATTACCAATTGTTTGTTTTCAAACCCTGTCAACTTTATATTCTTTAATTTTAAACGCTTTTTTTTTAGAAATGATACAAGTTCAATTAATTTGCACTCTATTCGAAATACTGCCTTTTTTTAAATTTTACCTGATCTAAAATTATTGGATTTTGAACGTTTTCAATTAAAAATCGTTATACATACATTTTTATAAATTTCAAGACCCTTCAAATTCGTAATGATTCATTATTGTTTCGAAAATTTTACAAAGTCTTAATATATAATAATTTGTTTAATCATGGATTTTCAAGTAGATCATATTTTTAATTTTAGGAAATAAAACTCCAGGGACGAGAACGCGCGCATGCATGCGAATAATTGTCGCATTTATGTAGATATTATATTTTAAACTATAGATATTAACTTTTTATATTTATATTTATAACTTTTTTATTATAAACTATAGATATTGTATCCCAAAGACCGTAATTATTTTTGAAAATCTGTAAATTATACTAATTTAAAAATTCCTGAGAAATATAATTTTACAAGTTTAAAAATTTCTGAGGAATATAATATTTCTTTTAATATGCCTTCCTTGTCGGAAATGAACCAAATTTATGAAATAAGGTCAAACTTCTACCTCCACCACTAAAATCTTGTAATACGACTTTCTGGACTTTTATGACTGTTGCAGTTTTACGAATAGTGAGGGCAGTCCGGAGCACTCCCGTGGCCCCGTTAGTGATTTAGGGTATGTTTACCTGTAGCTAAGTACCTTCACATTTCCGTCACGCCAAGGATGGCCGATTTAGCGGAAAATAAGGGAAAGCAGTAGGGTGGTCTCTCCAAATCCAAACGAGGCTCATAACAGTTTTCGTAAACATACCTCCCGGGTGACAAGTACCATTCTTCAAATGTCATCTTCTTTTATAAATCCTGCAACAAAAAATGACATCGATAAACACACATTAAAGTAATCCTGTCTGAAAGAAGGTGAAACGAGATTATCAAAAAGCTTGCACTTATGCTTGTTGATTATCTAAATGAATAGTGGCTGTGTTTAGTTTTTTTTTTCAATTTTCAAGAATGTTCTAAATAAGAAATTTTAATTCTAAAAATTTGTTTCTAAAAGAGAAACTTTAATTTGCTAACGATTCTATAATAATAAAGGCAACAATATTATATTCTTAAAGTTTTTGACATATGTTATGAAAGTGACAATGATTCTATTCATGAGGCCTTGATCATATTTAATGAGGTTCTATGTATTTATCTAATAATATAAATCAAGCATTTTCTGTAAAATAACTTAGTAAATGTCTACGCATCTTTGATAAAAGAGAACATTAAATTATGGTCAAAAATTAAGTGTCTTAGTTTACGAAATGTACCGACTGCGGGTAACGATACACGTAGAAATAAAATTTTAAAAAAACTCAAAATTTTTTAAGTTTCTAAAATAAATTTTTGAAGCCTGTCAAGGATTTAAAATATTTTATTTAAAATAAAATGTAGATTTGCGAAGATTTAGAGAAAAAATCTAGAAGCTTTTTAACAATTTCGAAAGGTTTCAAGTTGAACAAAGTGAAATTTTTTCGAAAGATTTGTCCCAAAATTTCGAATCATTTTTTATTTTACAGGATTTATTTTAAGAAAATACTTGAAAACATTTATAAACAATTTATTGTTAGAAATGCTTTAATTTTTCAGAAGATTTTCAAAATTTTACTTAAATTTGGAATCATTTTAAAAGATATTTAGATTTTTTTAATCAATTTCAGAAATTACAAAAAATGAAAAATAACTCGTAACAAAATGTAGATTCTTTAAGATTTCGAACTAAATTTGTGAAGTATCTTAAAGATTTTAAAAGGATTCAAGATAATGAAAAAATTCTCTTAGGATTCCTGGGAATGTATAAAGTAATTCTTTAATTAAAAAATGAATTTAAATGGAATATTTAAATAGTTTAAAAAACATTACAAGAGATTAAAAAAATTATCCAAAATGAATCTCAAAGATTTGAAAAAAATTTTAGTGAATAAAGTTAGTCAGCTTAATAGATATTCTGAAATCTTTTGAATTTTAAAAAGATTACAAATATTTGTAATTGTTGAAAGATTTCTAAACGTTTATAAAATTATGTACTTATATCGTATAATTATTATATAAATTATTATATTTTGAATAAATTAAAATCTTTTTGACTTAAAATTAAAAATATTTTTAGCTTATTCATCAACTATTGTATTTTTCGTTGAGAATCCACCTTTATTGGTTGAAAATAGTAGTTAAAAATGAAATTACTGTAACCACTTTCTAGAAAATTGGTCTCTCTTGGAAGATATTTAATATTTTGAGTAAAAAATTCAACTGGTTGAAAATTAATCTTTTATGGTTAAGGATTTACGTATTGTATTTAAAAGGGGTATTTTTTGGATAAATTCAACTGTTTTTTATTAAAAATAAAAATATTTTGGGCTGAAATAGCAATTATTCCATTTTTCGTTCGAAATTCATCTTTTTTGTTTGATAATTCAATTATTTGGTTTAAGATGAATTTTTCAAGACACTTAGGGAAATTATATTTATATAATCTTAAAGAAAAATAAAACTGAAAAATAAAGTTACCAATTTTCAATTGGCTTACAGCATCTGTTAATATAATTTATGTGGTGGCGATATATTTCATTATTCTTATAAATACATATCTTCAATCATCTACTTTGATAAGAGAATTCAAGTTAATTTCACCAGATAGTAAGATTACTCCAAATTTCAAAATATTGCAAAAGACTTCGCAGCATTTCCAAAAGGATTCCGATAACTTTAAAGCATTTCTGAGCACTAAAAGTAATTAAATATTTCAAATGATTTCCAAAAATCATCTGAAATTGCATGGCCAATGAAAGGATTTTAATTAATTTCACAAGATTCTTATGAATTTCTACCAATTTTAGAAGACTTTCAGGAATTTAGAGCGAGTTTAACGATTTTGCAAAACGTTTTGAATGGGTTTAAAAATATTTTCAAGATATTTATGCAAAAATTCAAAGTGTTTCCAGTGTAGAGATTTTTTGAGCATTTTCGAAGTATTTCAAAATAGTATAAAGGATTTTACATGACCTGAAGTTATTTCTAGATGCTTCGAGGGATTTCACGTGATTTCAATTGATTTCTAAGTATTTTAAGGAACTTTAGACGATTTGTAGGGAATTCAAAATATTTTCAAAGATATCAATGGACTTTCATAATTTTCCAAATATTTATGAGGGCCTTAAATAAATCTTGAAGTTTTAGTATGTTTTGGTTTTTTGATTATTCGAACCAAGTAGAACTTAATTGTGACCAATTAAAGCGTGAAAAGTTTAATGGAAAAATGTAATTGAGTTATTTGATTTTTGAAGCCGATAAACCCAATTTCAAAAAATGACGTTTATGATCTTTTGGAACGCCACTTAGATAAACTTTTGTTTGTGGGATTCAATAATTTATTTAGATTTATTTGAATTTCCGGTGAAAAATCATTATTTCTAAGAAACTGACAAGAAAGCCCAACGAATACATATAATAGCCAAACTGCAAACAGAACTTATTATAAACTGTACAATTTCAAAATTGGAAGAGTTAAACATTGAAACATTGAAATTCAGAGCGCTCCAAATTAGACAGTTTTCAAATAAAAGCACTTGATATAATTTCTAAAAAATTTTACTTTAGTGTTAAAGTTACATGTAAAACCCTTTAAACCCCTCATAACCAGTGGCGTAGCCAGGATTTTTTCAGGGGGGGGGGCTATGATTTTTTTTGAAGGGGCTTCGGGTTTATGTAAACGCAAAGAGTGGGGGAAAAGGGAATTGAATAATAAAAATACTTAGTTGGGAGGGGGGGGGGCCTGAACCACCAAGTAATTTATATTTTTAATGTTACAATCTTTATTTTATTATAAATACCTCTTTATTCTCTGTAACTGTACAGTGCCGCTATCTACGACCGTCCCCTGGAACTTAGTGGAAATCACTAAAACCAGTTACTCAAACAGTTTTCTGTAAAAATGAACGTACCGATATAAATTTAAAAAATGTATTTAATTTTAACCCCCCTCAGATGCTTTTGTAGAGATAAGGGATTTCCAGTAAACTCTAAGTAGAAAATGAGAAATATCCGAAATTTCCAAATTTATTAATACTTTTTGTTCAGATTTTATGTTTAAGGATCTCGAAAATTCTGTATTAATTTTGTAAATAATTTATAATTATTTAAATATATTGTAATTCTTCATACAATTTCTTTGAATTAAAATGTAATTGATAAATATAACTGTTGAAAATTACTTTAAAATTTATGTATTTTTTTATTACTTGACCAACTTTGGTTTCAAAAGTTCTTTTAATTCTTCTTTGCAAAGCTTTTGCCACACATATGTTTTTGTCTGGATTTCACGCTAATGTTGTTTAACCCTGAATTACATCTATATAAAAAATTACTTTGTATAACATAACATTATGTTGGATAACTTCGCCTAAACCAGACTACACGCGATTTTTTGAATAAATCTATTAATTTTTAATAAAAGTGTTGAATTTGCAAGCAAAAAGGTGAATTTTCTACCAAAAAGATGTATCTTTTGAAAAACGAATTTTCAACAAAATAAATACATTCATATAAATAACTGAATTCTCATCTAAAAAAGATAAATTTTTAACCCAAAATGGAATACCGTAAACCCTCGTTTACACGATTTCGGTTAAGGCGAACAATCGGTTAACGCGTACAGAAACAATCACGGTCCTGGTAGAGTTATACAGGGCCTTATGGAGTTTTATTCGGTTAACATGAATTTCGGTTAGTACGAACTTTGAACAACTTCCGAGGTCTCATCGGTTTTTTGTTGCACATAAGGGGAACACGTTTATGCTCCTTGGTGAGAATCTCCACCCTAGTAAATATCAAGGGTGCAATTGGCTGTCGTGAACGAGGCACACAAAACGTTGTGAGGGGTTAGTTTATACAAATTTTTTCAGAACTATTTACTAACCCTAGCGAAGAAGAAACTGAATTTGAGTTTTTCTTTTATGAGATTTTCCAAAAGAACGATGACTTTGTGTTTAGCATGCATTCAATAAACCTATTATTAAAATACTGGTAACTTTCGGTAAATTTTCAATAAATTATGATAAATTTCTATTAATTTCCCCAATTTCCATGAATTTTCATAAATTTCCAAAATTTCCATAAATTACCAAAATTTCCATAAATGTCTATACAATTTTGATATAGAGTCGTTTCACATCAAACTTTCTTTCAGTAGCTTCCCAATCAACATCAGAGCAGCAGCGAAAAACTTCTGCAGTCAATTGCGACTATAAAAATTTTGTAGAGGACACACACCTGGCAGAAAAATGGATCCTAACCAGAGCAGAAGAAGCATCTCCATCATGGACCAGGCAAACAGGTTATTGATAGAGAAAACAAAAATTAAAAAAAGAAGTAAGTGGATCAAGTTTGGTACGAAAAATATCCGTATATTAAATAATATGCTTAAGCATTTTTAGACTTTTCAGTAGGTCAGAAAATGCATATACAGTCAACAGTTGGAATCTTAAAAGCATTAAAACTAAAATTAAAAGAAATGAGAAATGGGGGGAAAGTTATTGCAAATTATAAGAAAAAAACAGATAGAATACAGTGGCAAGAATTAGAATCAGCATTTAAGAGTAGAGTTCGAACCGGATGTATAGTAAATTTAAAACATAAAGATCTTAAACATTTTCTGGAGGATGCAAGATCAATAGCTGTTCAGAGAATTAAAAATATGTTGAAAAAAGTAGGCAGCTTATATCAACATTTATTGAGTTACCAAAATTTATCCGAGACAAGAAAGCTGTTTTAAAAATTGAAAATAATGATGTTTATTGCTTTCTGTGGTCGATAATGGCAGCTCTCCATCCTGCGCAAGACCACGTAAATCAAGGGACTTCCTATCCTCATTATAATTCAGAACTAAAGCATGATGGAATCTCGTTTCCTGTAACTCTTGAAGACATTCAACAATCTAAAAAAATGAATAGGTTGTGCATAAACGTTGAAGATATAGAAAACGATAACAAAAAATATAAAAAAGCTGAAATTGTACAATTGTATTTAAGCAAAGCAAAGTCTAGACATCCCACAATTCATCTTTTAATGATTGAGAATACAAAATTTTACTCTGAATATGCTAATGAAAACGAATCAAATGATAGTGATCCCATATACCACTTGACTTTGATTAAAAACTTATCCCGACTAGTAAAATCTCAATTTGCAAAGGATAGACATCGTACACTTTTGTGTGATAGGTGTCTATGTCACTTTAAGTTTGAAAAATCCTTTCAGAATCATAAATCAGACTGTGAAAATTCGAATCAATGTCGAATGATATTACCAAAGAAGCTTGAAAAATGTTTGAAATTTAAAAACTACAGGTTTAACAACCAAGTTTCATTTTCTGTATATGCTGCCATTGAATGTCTATTATTGGAACTTTCTGAAAATCCTTTCGATATAGGACCGTATCAAAAGCATGTTGCATACAGTGTTGCATTTTATTTACATTGCAGCTTTGATGATTCAAGTTCCAAACTTCAAATTTATCGGGGGCAAGACTACATAGAGTGGTTTGTAAATGAATTGAAAGAAATTGCACAAAACATTGATTCTCAATTAACGTGTATTGTACCAATGGAGAAACTGACTACAAAGCAAGAAATGGAATTTCTATCTGCTAAAAACTGTCACATCTGTGAAGAACCGTTTACAGAAAATAACATAAGACATCATGACCATAACCACTTTACAGATAAGTTTTGTGGCGTGAGTCATCAGGGCTGTAATGTAAATTACAAGGATTCGCACACTGTGCCGGTAGTTTTCCACAATTTGTCAGGATACGATTCTCACTTTATCATTAAAGCATTAGCAAAACAATTCGAGGATAAGGTTAAACTATTACCTGTAAACAAAGAGAAATACATTTCATTCACGAAATATGTTGCCGGTACAAAAGTAAACCTTCGGTTTATAGATTCTTTTTGTTTTATGCCAAGTAGTCTTGAGAAATTATCTTCTTACCTAGGAAATAAAGATAAAAAAATTACCCTCAGACATTGCAATAATCCTGATGAATATCAATGATTAGTCAGAAAAGGAGTATTTCCTTATGACTACATTGATAATTGGGACAAGTTAAATGAACAACAGTTACCACCTAAAAGCGCTTTTTACTCAAAATTGAACGATGAAGAAATTTCCGATGATGATTACCAACACGCGTGCAATGTTTGGAAAACGTTTAATATAAAAACTTCGGGTGAATACTCTGATTTGTACTTGAAAACCGACGTTTTACTTTTGGCTGATGTACTTGAAAATTTCCGAAAAAACTATTTTGCAACATACTAATTGGATCCCCTG
Source organism: Belonocnema kinseyi (assembly GCF_010883055.1). Classification (NCBI taxonomy): domain Eukaryota; kingdom Metazoa; phylum Arthropoda; class Insecta; order Hymenoptera; family Cynipidae; genus Belonocnema; species Belonocnema kinseyi. Next base: position 73,466,217 of record NC_046666.1, on the reverse strand, counting down.
CATTACTCTACTGCCCCAGGACTTGCTTTTGATGCTAGGCTCAAATTAACTGAAATTGAACTTGAACTTTTAATTGATCCTGAAATGATTCCTCTCATTGAGAGAGGTATTCGTGGCGGTGTATCTCAATGTTCCAAAAGATATTCCAAAGCGAATAACCGTTTTATGGGATCAGATTTTAATCGAAACGAACCTGAATCGTATATCTCATATTTCGACATTAATAATCAGTATGGTTCAGTGATGAGCGAATGTTTACCTACTGGTGGATTCGAATGGGTACTTGATTAAGATATCAATGTACAAAATATTCCAGATGATTCACCAACAGGCTACACTTTCGATGTAGATTTGGAATATCCTGCAGAATTGCATGATGTTCAGAGAGATTTGCCTCTGACTCCAGAGCATTTTGTACCCCCTAATTCCTTATGGAAAATACCAAAATTGATAACAAGCTTATCATCAAAGAAAAATTATGTAGCTCACTACAGAAATTTGAAAAAGTATTTAAATTTATGTCTAAAGGTATCCAAAATTCACCGGATTCTAAAGTTTGAGCAAAAACCCTGGTTAAAAATATATATTGATCTGAATACTCAAAAACGAAAAAAGTCTAGCAATGATTTTGAGAAAAATTTCCACAAGCTAATGAACAATTCTGTCTTTGGCAAAACAATGCAGAATGTTAGAAAATATAGAGATGTTCGATTGATAACAAAATAGGATGGAAGGTACGATGCAAGAGCTCTGATTGCCAAACCCAATTTTCATAGCTGCACCATATTCGAAGAAGATATGGTTATTATCGAATCTAAAAGACTGCAAATTAAATTCAATAAACCAATTTATGTAGGATTTTCCGTTCTCGATCTCTCAAAGCTAATCACATATGACTTTCATTACAACTACATTTTACTAGATTTTGGAAATCATACAAAATTGTTGTATACTGACACTGATAGTCTCATCTACCATTTCACCGATACAAACATTTATGGTTTCATTAAAAGGCATATACACAAATTTGATACATCGGATTATTCTCCAGATATGGTTTACGGAATACCGCTAAAAAATAAAAAAGTATTAAGGTTAATGAAAGACGAGTGCAACGGAAAAATTATCACAGAGTTTGTTGGAATATGAGCTAAATCATATACCTATACAATTTTTAATGAAAAGTCTGAGAAAAAGAAAGGTAAAGGTGTAAAAGGGTATACGTTGAGAAGAAAAATTACATTTAATGATTATAAAAAGTGTCTCTTTAAATATGAAAACTTAACAGCGTACCAAAATTTGATCCGCAGTAGGAAACACGAAGTGCACACAATAAAAAAGAAAAAAATTGCTTTGAGTTGGCATGACGATAAGCGCATGATTCTCCCTGGTACGACAGATAAACTTCCATGGGGTTACATAAAACAGGAAATGAACCTATGGAAGCTTAGCCAATGTAAAAATTTAAAAGTATTGAATATTTGTATATATCTATGTAAAAAATTATCATTATAAGCTACTCAGATTGAATATTTCCCTTTCGGGGTAGGCGTGACTCACTCGGTAGGGGAAAGGAGTAGTGTGTGGAAGTGATAGAGAATTTTCAGATTGATCCAGAATTCTGGTGTTATTTAAGTAAATAACATGTTCGTTCCGCAACACTGCTTCGACCCAGGTTGCTGATCAATGTGTCTAGCAATCACCCCAAGCGAAAAACCTCACAAAGTCGCTATGTAAGGTTCCCCACTTGGGTCCATTAGTGGTCATGGTCTTTTGTTTCAGGCGTCATTCACTCTACCTACACTCTTTTTATTAACTATTTGCCGCCATACTTTCCTGTCCCGGCATATTTCTCTGGCTTCTTTTATGTCCATGCATTTTTTCATGCAGGCTCTCGTGTTTCTGTGACTTCTTATGTATCTTCTAACTAGGGTCTCATTCACACATTCTAACCATACTTTCCGCAGTCTACCTCTGGGCACGCTGCCATTTACTTTACCTCGATAAACTTGTATCGTTAGTCGTTCATTTGGCATTCTCTCAAAATGTCCGAACCATCTTAAACGATTTCTTTCCCATGTGTCTACTATCGTCTGTTCTACAGCACATTCTTTTAGAATTATCTCGTTACTTACTTTGTCCATCAGGGTTTTCCCGCATATTATGCACATGAATCTCATGTCAATTGCGTTAATTTTACTCTTATCTTTTTCTTGATAAGTCCGTGTCTCGCTACCGTATAGTACAGTCGGTACAAATATAGAATTATGTATTGCCATTTTAGCTTTATTTGATATATTTTTAATTCTGATAAGGGGACCTGCTTTAGCAATAACCTTCTTACCTTCGTTTATGCGTCTATCTAATTCCTCATCTAGCTTCCCGTTCCTGGCAAATAAGCTACCAAGGTATACAAACTTTTCAACTTGTTCAATTCTCTCATCATTTAATAAAATATTGCATAGTGTTTTCTCACTCTTTCCTTAGAACACCATAGTTTTTGTTTTTTTTGCATGAATTTTTAGGCCCATGCTCTTCATGCTTGCATCTAGTTTATTCAATATTCATTGTAAGTTTTCGATAGACTCTGTCATAACAACCTTATCCTCTACGAACGCTAACCCACGTACCCTTACTGTTTCGAGATCCACACCCTCTTCGTCGAAGAGAACCATTTTTGAAAACTTGTCCATAAATAATATAAATAACCATGAAGACATAACGCATCCTTGTCTAACTCCTTGAATAATATCGAAACAGTCACTCAGTTTCCCCTTCACTCTTACACTCGCTTTGCTACCTATATATATTGTTTTTATAGCTTGTAGGAGCCATCCATTGACTCCATATTCTTTCAGGACTTCCCAAAGTTTACTTCTATCTACCTTGTCAAAAGCTTTTTCTAGGTCAACAAATGCACAGAAAACTTTTTTCCTACTTTCAAACTTTTTTCTGTTATTTGCCTTAAGCGAAATATTTGATCCGTACATGATCTTCCTGGCATAAACCCACTTTGGACTTCCCAAATCTTTGCTTCTGTTATTTTCATTACCCTACGAATAAGTATTTTTGAATATATTTTACTTACGATGCTTGATAAGCTAATCCCTCTGTACTTATTGCAGTCGCTTTTATCTCCCTTTCTTTTGAATATTGGTACGATAATCGTTTTTTTCCAATCGTCTGGGACGTCTCCCGTCTCGAAACATAAATTTATCAAGTCGCACAGTCTAGTATGTGGTATGCATGCGCCATCGTGTTTAAGCACTTCAGCGGTAATATAGTCTACCCTGGCAGCCTTACCGTTTTTCAAGTTCTTAATTATATCCCTAACCTCAGTGACACAGACTTTCTGAATTGAGTTTTCCATCGCATCGTGTTCAACATCGCAGTTGTGGTGTCCTATAGCTTCATCTCCGAATTGTCTCCTAAAATAGTCTCTGAAAGCCTCTAGTATTCCGTCTGCATCATATACCATTTCCCGCCTACTATTCCTCATGTTGAAAAATTTTGCACTTTTGTTTCCTTTCATTTATTTATAAAGTAGTTTCCTGCTTCCTTCAAAGTCGTTCTGTATTTTTATCTCTTCTTCTGCTTTAACTGTATCTTTAATTTCCTTAACTAATCGTTTGAGTATCCTGTTTTCGCGTCTATAATCATTTCTACGTTTATTTCTTTCCTCATTGCTAAGACCTGCGATGTTCAAAGTTCTCTTGTACGCTTCTGTCTTTGCTTTTTGGGCAGCCTGAATTTCATCATTCCACCGCTCATCACCAGACATTCTTCCTTAACTGCGGTACCACACACTTCGATCGTACATCAACAAGGATATTCCGTAACATTGTCCAGGCGCCCTCTATATCTTTGTTTATTATACGGTCCTCCCATGTTGCCCTATTTTGCTTTCGATTATCTTATTTTGGAAATCTATTCGCACATCCGGTTTCTGTAGTCCCTCAATTTTGATTCGCGTTTGTTTTGCTTTCTTGGTTCTCTTTTTTCTCCATCCCCGACCTAAGTTAATTTTTGAGATCAGAAGGTAATGATCAGTATTGCATTCAGAACCCCTCATGTCTCCTAGTAGAATTATTCTTTTCCCATGTTCGCAAATATTTATTGTGTCATTTAAAGTGTCCCAGAAGGCGTCTTTTACTTCTCTAGGATCACTATCAACTGGCGCGTAGCATGCTATGATAAATAGCTTTCTGATTCCTACTTTCATTCTAGCCCACAGCAGTCTGGGAGATACGAAACCATGGTCTCCGAGATGCTGCTTTGCTCTTTCATTCAAAATCAGACCTACTCCTTGTTTACCATGTGATTCACAGTCTACTCCTGACCATATTTCAAATCCGCCTTTCAACACGCCGTTTTTTATGTCTTTGGTTATAAAGCTTTATGTTAATTGTACATAGGTAAAAATTATAAGAAGGAATCGAAAAGTTTTCAATGAAAGTTTCTAATAAAAAATTATTTGCTCAAATTCAAACTGGACATAGTTCAATGCAGAGCATTTTTCTTAAACTGATTTAGTTATCGGATGCAACCTAATCCAGCAGACGTAATCTCCCAATGCCGAGGATGACGTTTCTTGAAGCGACAATGCCAATATATGAAAAAACATTTCCTATCTCTATAAATATAAATAATTATCAGCGTATAAGTACTCTTCTTAAATCATCCAATCTTCCAATAAAATTACATTTCCAATTGCGCAATTGTAGCATTTTTCATACATATGATTCGTACACATAATATTTTCAAGTTCATACATCTAATGCAATTTCTGCAGTGAAGGACATTTCAGATCAAGCAGGTCAACAACTTCGCATGATATTTCTACAAATTGTTTCAACCCATTATTTTTTTCCAATCCTTTTACATAGATTGTTGTTGCATCTTCTAAAGTATCCTCGAGTTTACAGGTACTAAAGAATACGGTGATTTACCAGCAGTCCATGGTATTCCATGATGATTGCGCTCTTTCCATTTGTTTATAGACTTACATTTTGGTGGAACGTCTTTCCACATGCAAAGTGGTTGAAAGAGAAAAGAATATGGTATTTTGCCTGTTTCATCAAAGAGTGGTAATATAGCCAATTCTTTTAATACGAATTTATTTTCTGGCAATTTGAAGCCCTGCATATCCACCAAGTACTGCATCTTGAATGCAACTAAATGATTTCTAATTGATTACAGCATTTTTATACCAACTTTTTCACCACCCCACTTATTGGTTTATACTCAACTATACGATCGTGCAAAATTAAGCAATATGCCGATGTTTGAGCGAGAAAATGTTCATTAGTTTGAAATTTCAAACGAACGTCAAGTGGCCCGTATTTGAGTGAATCGTTCTGTTTAGAGCAGTCAATCACTACTAGAGGTGCATGATCTATAAATTCTCTTCTCGGTAGCAGTGGTTGTGGTTCTTTACCATAGTAATTAGCTTGAAAGTTTTTATACATTTCATAAAGAAGAGCATACTGATTTCGATTAATATCAAGATTCAAATTATTATAAGGATAGCACTGAATTTAAAAAATAGTTTTACATTAGTCAAATTGCAATGATCAAAGTTGCTAGAGCTTCTAATAGTATTATTTTTTTTGTTTGTTTGAAATCCAAGTACAACAAATCTTGTTTTTTCCAATTGTGTTGAAGTTTTTACAATCCAAACATGGTTTGAAGTAGTTGGAAGTAGAGGATATTCATACAGTTCCCAAGTGCGAAAACTTATTGGAATAGGTGGATCTTTTTCAATATATTTTAGTAACTGAAATTTTCGTGAATCTGACAATCTAACACTGGGCAATAACCACTCTATTTTATTAATTTCAATTTCATATTGCTCAATGGGAGCTGCTTGCAAGATGGCATTTGCATCACTTTTTAATCTTGTCAAAATAAGTTCATATTTAGCATTGACAATGATTTTGTGATAATCCTCAGCAAAACCAAATATCATGCTAAGAGGTATGATTACATCAAAGTAACCAGTGGCGATCGTTAGTGATTGATTATTATCATTTATTTTAAGCTGGTGCTGATGCGCATGAATTTCACAGTGTGCAATCGACTCACCAAAGATGATTGGTGTTTGAATGCTCTTTGTGGACTGATTAGTTTGTGGCATTGTGCTGGTTTATTATAATCAAAGCCAATCTTTTGGTTGAAAACGATGCCCATTATTAGAGAGACTTGATGTGCAGTCTGATTGTTACAACTTCACCACGAAAATTGACTAAATGTCCGTCTTGATAAATTATACGAAGCTGTATATGATCTATTGTTTGCACGGCGACTGGTAAGTAAATGACATGAGATGGTACTTCAACTATCTTATATCTAGGTGGCACTAGAGGGAAAAATTCATGAATAGTATGTACTTTCTGACCATTAATGTATGCACCTGTAGTTATGCTACACTCAATTCTCAAATAATTCACTTTTATGATTGATACCGGTTGATCAGATTCATAAGTTTGCTTAGCTTCTAGTCTGCGTGGAAAAAACCCTAGCAAATGACCGATGGAATCTTTAGGTTCGCAATTTATACCGTGTCCGCAGTAAATTTAACTTTTTAAAGTATTATTGTTTGGTTTAATATGAATTTCAATACCCTTGTTTGGTAAAACATTCTGTAGATAACGCTTTATGTCACTTATTTCATAACTTCCTGTAGGTATTTCAATTATTTTATTACCCACATCAAATTTATTTTAACCAATGTCTACATTGGGTATCGAATTAAAGGTTAGAAATTCAACGATTCCAAGTGCGTAATTTTTATTAGGAGACAACTCAATTAGAGGAAAATAGTGCGTTTCCAGGATTAAAGATGTTCCTGATAATGTTAGCGTCAATGAATGATCCATGATGATAGCTAGCATTTTACTGACTTTATATTGCAAATTTCAGCACTTATATAGATTAAACGTATTCTTAGATTTTAATTGATTGCATAGAAATTGCAAACATAAATGTCCACATACGAATCTATCGTAATTTTAATATCTCTCGTGATTATACTTTATGCTACCAACACCGAAATACTTGAAGAGATCCGAAGGTGGTCGAAGTTTGCCGAAGCTATCGAAATAAATTATTTTGCCGTCAACCTTTTTATAGGCACACCAATGTGTTCCTGGTCCTTTTTCATCATCAAGATTAACAATAGCACATTCATATTTACGTGGCCCGCCCTTTCGTGATCCACTTCGCATAAAAACACCTCAAAAATGTGGAATCTTCAAAGATTTTGCAAATTTCAGTAAATCTGTATTAGTCAAGGCTCGATGAGGTAGTTTCACTTTGAGTTTTTTGACTTGCGTTTGAGTCCTACTCCATGTTTATATGGTTTTAGATGAAGCCCTAATCCTTGTCTATATGGCTTCAAGTATAGACCTTTTCCTAAAGCAATAGATTCCATCGTCTCATTATGTCGTTTACTCTCTAAAAGTTGCTGTTTTGCCGAATTTGCATCATTCACAGCTTTAGCTATTCCAGCAGCTCCACCTGCTAGTGCTCCAGCAGCACTGAGTCCCGCAAAAACGGGTGTGAGGAAGGGTAAAAATCCTCCTACTTTGGCCGGTACAGGTAGAATACGAGGTTTATTCTCATTTCTTCTCCCACCAGCCTTCATCACAGCCGAGGGTGCGCCTCTGAGTGCAGATTTAATGGCAGTTTGCGCATCATTGCTTGAAATCATGGACTTTCTAGCTGCAGCGACAATTTTTCTCAGTGTAGTGGTAGGTCTTCTGTTCTTGCTGAGACCCATCCCAAATTTTGATCTCACCTTCATTACGTTTGCTACTCCCCAATCGGCTGCCTTTTCACCTATGACAGCGTCTGGAGCAAAGACACGTTTCCAAGCTTTTTCAGCTAGTACACTCTCAGCTGAGTTTCTAGCCTCTATATTTTTTCTATTTTGTGAATAGGCTATATCGTGCTCTTTGCAAAGCAGCATCCAGTAGATTGATTCCCGGATCACCTCGTCCTAATCGTTTGGCTAGTTTCATATCTGGTCCACAGTACTGGTAACCAGGCAAATGCAATTCAAACGGCAAATTGTTGATGATTCTGTTGAGATAGCCTCTCCCACGTCTTTCCTGCTTCACGGTTAGTTTACGACTGGCTGTTTTGCCTCTGTGAACGATAATATCCATGCAAGGGATACTTTCAGACTGTAGGGTCAACCTATATAACCAGGATATTTATAGGTTTTCCAGTCAGTCTTTGTCAATATGCAGTTTGAAGCACAACCTGTGAAACTAACTAACTAACTAACTAACTAACTAACTAACTAACGGACATTTGCTATCAAACAGTGTGCAAGCTATATTTTGTGGACCTTCCAACTATGAAAAGACAAATGCTTTGCTGACTCTACTGATACATCCAAATGGCTTGAGATTTGAAACTAATCACATCTACTCAAAATCTCTAAAGCAACCAAAGTATACATTTTTAGAAAAAGTTCTTCAATCAGTAGATGGCGTTGAGTACTATCCTTTCAATGACCATGAAAAGGTTATAATGCCAAGTCAAGCGAAACCCAACTCAGTAATTGTATTTGATGATGTGGCTTGTGAGAAACAAGATAATATAAGAGCATTCTATTCTATGAGCAGACACAAGGATGTCGACTGTTTTTACTTGAGTCAGACATATGCTCATATTCTTAAACATCTTGTACGCGACAATGTTAATTTACTTGTGTTATTCAAGCAAGATGAAATGAATCTAAAACACATTTACGATGATCATGTAAATACTGATATGACTTATTCACGATTTAAAAATGTGTGTTCAACATGCTGCAATGATGGCATGTCTTCGCGTCAGGAGAATTTTCAAAAACAAAGAAGAATATTTTGCAACAAACTGCTAGAGCTAGTGAATCAATTCGACGAATACAAATTAATAAAGTTAGACAAAGAAACAGTCGAGCGTACATTAAGTGTCACTTTTAAACCCATTGTTAATCCACTCGAGGAAATTGTTGGCAGATTTCAAGAATATGAAAAAAGTTGAACCAATTAGATGGAAAGAAGAAGCAAAGAATAAAGCTGAAGAAAGTGTTGATGACGATGATTTGTCATATAAATCAATTAATGACGGTGAGGAAGAAGCAGATGAGAATGTAGATACTAGTAATTTAGAGACATCAACTGCTAGTGAAGCTGAAAACAACTTAGAAACACGTACATCTTCATGGATTGATGATGATGCAAACAGGTATCTCATATTGTTAGACGAACGAAGTAGAGAACTCGATAATGTGTGTGGAGTAAGAAAATTTACGAAAGATAGATTAATGATTGGAGATTCTGAGATAAGTTTCATTCAGAACTATATTCATGTGGGTAATTTGAATTTTCCCAAAAGTAAAGGCTTGCTTGAACTTTTATTTAAAAAAGTACCTCAAGAGTCCTCTATAACTCCCAGTGATCTTGAAAATTATAGACAAATTGTTATTGCAACAAACTTATACAAAAAACATTATAAACCAAATGGAGAAATTCGTGACAGTAAGGCCTTTAAATATAAAAACTTTACAATGAAATTAATTCCTCCATCTCCACCAAAAAATTCAAATGAACGAAGTAAAGACGGGAAATCATTATCAGGTGAAGGTATGATCCCACAATACATGATTGCTAGAGAAAAATTTAATGGATTTACATTTACTGGGATGATCCGAATGAATTAGTGACCGATTACGCTTACTCCTAGCGTCTCAAGCAGCTGGTAATCCAAGTCACACCAACGAAATTATATCAATTATCGAAGAACTACGAGAAGCTGAAATTATATATTAATGGATGTTTCTCAAGATTTTCATCATTTTCAAGATGAGCATCGATATATTCGGACGTCATTCCAAGCGAAAACAGAGTACAAGTCGCGCTCCTCCTGGAATTGGCTTCAAAGTCACATCTGAAGGAACTTATGATATGAATAATAAAAGGCTGTGTAAAGTGGCTAAATCTCAAGAACTATATGATGCTGTGAATCTGAATATGGTGCAACATACGATACAGCGTGCACTTCAGACTATATATGATGTTGTAGCTTCTTTGCAAACTGAAGTAGTCAATAATACAATGATGCTTGAAACTCTGGAAAATTCCATAGTCAAACTTTTTAAAAATGCGAAAATTGATGTTGAATCAATTCAAAAACTAGTGTATCAAAATTCTGATCTCATTAGTCGATTAGACACCAGGCTGAATGTACTCAAAAATGGACGCCGAGAAGGTGCAGTTAGTGAAGGAGCTGCACAAACCAGCTGGATGAAATTACGAACGCCGACATTTCGATATTCGTGGCATTTATGAGACCTGGCCAACTGATCTTGTTGAAATGCAACCATACGAGAGAGTAAATAAAAGATAAAAGTACATGTTAACTGTAATTGACATATTTTCAACATTTGCTTGGGCTGTCCGCGTTAAATCCAAGAAGGGTGAAGATGTAGCTGCAGCCATGGAATCTGTACTTCATCAGGGGCGCATACCGAAAAATTTAAAAGTAGATAGAGGAAAAGAATTTTACAATTCGCAATTTGAAAATCTTATGAAGCGATACAAGATAAATTTGTACTCGACAATTAGTAATTTAAAAACGTCCATTTGCGAGCGATTTAACCGTACTTTAAAGAATAAAATGTGGATGCAATTTAGCTTACAGGGGAATTACAAGTGGATATATATTTTGAAAAATTTAGTTTCATCTTGCAATGATAGTAGACATCAGACTATTCGAAGGAAACCAAAAGATGTTACTAAACAAAATAAGAAAAAATTGATGTTTAACGTATACGAAACTTACACTGTAAAGCAAGCAGTTGAAAAAGGGAAATTTAAAGTTGGAGAAAAATTACACAGCCACACAAAAAAAAGTGAGCGGATCTGGTAACAAGACACACGTATTCCTATGGATCTTGGGGCGCTGAATTCAAATTCGGTATCAAAAATTACCCATCATGTCATGGTTGAGCCATAACCTCAAAAAATGACGAAAAATCATGCACATAGGCAATTAAATTTCAAAATAATGCCAGTGATGCAAATTTTCACTTCAAAAACATGTCGGCAACTGTGAAGGATCAACCCTTGTCTGATATCAACTTATTTAACATAACTTTAACCAACAGAACCTGACCTCAACTAACCTAAATTAACAGAAATTTATTGAACTACACGTAAAGCTCAGGAAGCATATTTTCCCAGTAGCAAATGTGTGCTACATCGAATGGGTCAACTCGAGCCTAACCTAGAAATAAATCTAACCTAGCCTAACCTAACCTAACCTCACGAAACACAATTAAACTGATTATGTTGTCCCGTTGTGTTTGCAGTAACGTTTGAATCAGCTTGGGCTTAATCTGAAAAGAGGTCAAACCTAACCTAACCTACAAAAACCTGACCTTACCTAACCTAACTTAACTTCACGTAACACAATTAAACTCATTGTGCTGTCCCGTTGTGTTTGCGGTACCGTTTTATTCAGCTTCGGCTTAACCTACATAGAGGTTTAACCTATCCTAACCTAACAAAACCTGACCTAACCTAACCTAGCCGAATGAAATTCAACCACACGTGTAGCTATGTAAGCGTACGGTTCTCAGTCTGGATAAGTTTCCAGAAAATGTTGGTTATTTCAGCGAAGTACAAGGGGAACGTTTTCATCAAGACATAAAAGTGATGGAACAACGATATCAGGGTAGATGGGACGAGGTCATGATGGCTGATTTTTGCTGGATGTTGAAAAGGGAAACGAATGTAGGTCTTAAACGTAAGCATAATCCTGTGCATCGTTCCTTCGAAGAAAAAAGGACACGTTATAGCAGGCAGAAAATAGACTGAAGTAGGTCTATAAATCAATTTATTACGATAAAAAGCAAGATAAAATGTAAACACGAGAGATAGTATAAATATATTCCTTAAGTCTAAGAAAAGCAGAGAGAAAAAATTTTGAATAAAACTCTTATGCATTTGCATGTTTAAGTTACAGTTCTACATTTTAATTGATACAAACATTGTCAGGTTAATTGAAATGGGGTCAATTCTACTTGTAGTTCTAAGTTTCTTCAAATGAGTAATGTGCGTCTAAATTTTTAACTACCTGTAGTACAATGAAATGAATTTTATTGTGTTACAACGGGAACACTTAAGTTAAGTTGTGTTGCGTTCAGCAAAATTTCGTTAGGTTCTGTTAAGTTAGATTCATTCGTAGGTTAAGATCGAGTTAACCTATTACATATATCAAAAATTTAAGACTGAGAACCGTACGCTTACATAGTTACACGTGTGGTTGAATTTCTTTCGGCTAGGTGAGGTTAGGTCAGGTTTTGTTAGGTTAGGATAGGTTAAAGCTCTATGTAGGTTAAGCCGAAGCTGAATGAAATGGTACCGCAAACCCAACGGGACAACACAATCAGTTTAATTGTGTTTCGTGAGGTTAGGTTAGGTAAGGTTAGGTTAGGTTAGGGTAGGTCCGGTTTTGTTAGGTTAGGACAGGTTAAACCTCTATGTAGGTTAAGCCGAAGCTGAATGAAACGGAACCGCAAACACAACGGGACAATACAATCAGTTTAATTGTGTTTCGTGAGGTTAGGTTAGGTTAGGTTAGGTTAGGCTAGGTTAGATTTATTTCTAGGTTAGGCTCGAGTTGAACCATCCGACGTAGCACACATTTACTACTGGGAAGATATGCTTCCAGAGCTTTACGTGTAGTTCAATAAATTTCTGTTAATTCAGGTTAGGTGAGGTCAGGTTCTGTTGGGTAAAGTTATGTTAAATAAGTTGATATCAGGCAAAGGTTGATCCTTCACAGTTGTCGACATGTTTTTGAAGTGAAAATTTGCATCACTGGCATTATTTTGAAATTTATTTGCCTCAGTGCATGATTTTTCGTCATTTTTTTGAGGTTATGGCTCAACCATGACGTGATGGGTGATTTTTGATACCGAATTTGAATTCAGCGCCCCCAAATCCATAGGAATACGTGTGTCTCGTTACCAGATCCGCTCACTTTTTTTTGTGTGCCTGTGTTATGTATAAGTAAGTTTAAGCATGTTTTTGAGAAAGGCTACATACCGAATTGAACAACTGAAATATTTACTAAAAGTCATGTCAAGAATACGGAACCACAGTGACGTAATATGAGTGGGACGATGGTCGTGGGGGCTAAAGCGTACGCTTTGGACTCACTCCTTCGGCTTGCGGGTTCGATTCCCGCCTCGCACTCTGGAAGAGTCTCGGTGGCCCATGCGGTAAACACTAGCCTAGCAAGGGACTTGTTCATCTCCGGAGAGTCGTGGGACCGGTACCTCTAGAGAAAAAGGTTTTCTCTAAGTACTTAAAGCTGTTGCTCTTGGTGGTTCGGAACCCACCTTAAACTGTAGGTCCCCCTTCCACCACCAAGTAAGTGTGTGGAGGGTGTGTAAAGGAATAGAGAAGGTGTAAGAAAAATGTAAACCCTTAGGGGACACATTAGAAGCTTCCATTCCAGTGACGTATATGCTTAAAGATTATCAAAGTAAAACTATTGCAAGTAGTTTTTATGAACAAGAACTAGGCAAAGTTAGACATCCAGATATTTATCTTGTGGAAAAAGTACTGAAAAAAGAGGAAATAAGCTATTTGTAAAATGGTTAGGTTTCGATGACTCACACAATAGTTGGATAGATAAGTCTAGCTTATAAGTATCTTTTGTATTAAATTTAAGTTTTTCTGAATAAACTTGATAATTTTCAAAACATGTATATATCTCTTTTTACTTATACATCTACTTATCCTTAATCTAGTATTTTAAATTTTTGGTTTTGTTGTGTTGGTACACTCGTCGCGATCATATGTTCACAGTTTTGACCATATAGCTCGTGTTGTTTTTTTGGCAGAGGCGTAAAAGTTTAGAAGGGTTTGGTGTGCACGGCGATTTTTTTCTTTCGAAAAAAATGGAGCAAAGAGTTTGCATTAAATTTTGTGTGAAAAATGGAATCCAGTGCTCTAAAACTCTTGAAATGTTGACAGTTGCATACGGTGAGTCTACTCTGAGTAAGAAAAATGTGTATAAGTGGTACAAGCTGTTCCAAGAAGGCCGAGAGTATGTCGAAGACGAACCTCGCCCAGGACGTCCCAGCACGTCAACAGCAGATGAAAACGTTCAAGCAGTGGAAGAAATGGTGTTGAAGAATTGCCGAATTACCATCAGAGAAGTTGCTGAAGATGTTGGCATATCGGTTGGCTCATGTCATGTTATCTTTTCGGACATTTTGGGCATGAGACGTGTGTCAGCGAAATTTGTTCCAAACCTGCTGAATTTTGAAAGAGCTTGTGAAAGATTTTCTGACCAAAAACAGCACCGCAGTCATGCCTCAGCCTCCATATTCACCGGATTTGGCCCCCAGTGACTTTTTTCTTTTCCCAAAACTGAAGAGACCCATGAAAGGACATCGATTTTCAACGATTGAGGAGATAAAAACTGCATCGCTGAAAGAACTCAAGGCTATACCAAAAAATGATTATCAGAAGTGCTTCGATGATTGGAAAAAGCGTTGGCACAAGTGTATTATATCTGAGGGGGATTACTTTGAAGGGGACAACATAAATATTGAGGAATGAATGAATATTTTTTGAGAAAACCATAAAGTCACCTTAGTTTTTGAGCACACCTCGTATAAGATTTTACACTTTTCACAGATGGTGATTTCACTTTCGGATATATAATTTCAGCGATGGTTTCAATAAGGACATCTTTTGTACGTTGAAATGGCATAACACTCGAATCCAGAAGACAACGATCGACACAAGGGCTGACTTCCTGGAGAACATCAAGCGATGTTTCTTGCAGCATAAACGGATAGTATTTTTGGTTTCCTTGATGTTGCTCCAAAGCGACTATATAATCACCAAACGATACAGTCATGTTTATATGGAAATTTCCGCAGTCGATGCATTGGTGCTTCTCTTGACCATCAAAAAACAGGGAAACGAGGTTGAATTAACTTTTGAATAAAAGTTATTGCATCATATGATGAAGCATTGTTCTAGAAGGTTCTACATTATAATCGACACGTGTGGCACATCATTTTTAACATCGCAAAATGTAATGCGTCATTGAAAATAACCTTGAAGTTGTTTACGAAAAGAATTGTGTAGTATAATTTGATGATGACGTCATTGAGAATATTCTGGAA
This sequence comes from Belonocnema kinseyi, assembly GCF_010883055.1. NCBI lineage: Eukaryota > Metazoa > Arthropoda > Insecta > Hymenoptera > Cynipidae > Belonocnema > Belonocnema kinseyi. The sequence goes on along the minus strand of NC_046666.1, from coordinate 73,451,009 downwards.
ACTATATTCATGTATCTTTTATTCTCCTTCTCATAAATATATCTCGTTCTTAGAAAAGACGGACCCGCAAAGAAAATTCGAGAAGCTTATACGCATCAAATCAATAAAAGGCAGGTACTTGTTAAAACAGGATCTTGTTTTCCTCATTTAACCTTGGAACTTGCATGTGATAACCTTGAAACTTGTTTTTCGCAAATTCTACCTTCACATGATAAAAAGACTTATTTCGGGTTTCACTCGCGTAAAAAACTACAAATTGTTCACGAAACGTCGGCAAAAAATTCGCAGTTTTTTACACGAGTGAAACCCGAAATATCTCTTTTTATTAAAATGAATCATCGTGAAAGCATAAAATCTATTATCTACCTTACATAATTACGCAAAATTATACAATGACGTCATCAGATCTTTCTAGAATCTTCTATAAGCTTATACGCATTAAACAAATAAAGGCAGGAATTTTTAAATCGAAACAGGATTCCATGCATAACCCTCATATCAAATTTCATCTGTCCACCTGCATCTTTTGCGCATTAAACAAATAAAGGCAGGAATTTTTAGTTAAAAGTATCATATATCAGGAAGCAATAATCAAAACAGGATGCCTGGCGCAAATCCACATATCAAATTTCACCTGCATTTTTTGCGCATTTAACGGATGTCTTATCTCGCAGGAAGCAATAAATCATCCTTGTTTTTCTCGCTTAACCTTGACACATGCACTTGATAACCTTGAAACTTGTTTTTCACATATTTGACCTTCGCACAATTGCGCAATCGTGACGTCATCATAATGATCTTGAAGCTTGTGACGTCATCAGAACATTCGAGAAGTCTGCCTCACACAGATACACACGGGCACACCCACACGGACACACACACAGGCACTCACTAACACTAATTGGTCCAGAAGTTCCCCTGCTTATCTACTTTCCTTTTAGTGTCCTAAACTAAATGTCAAGTTCGTTAGCGAGCCATTTTGGATGAAAATTCAAAAAGTGGGCATATTTTGAATATTTTTGAGACCACTTTTTTAAAAATTCAAAAAATCTCTGCACGGTTATTCATAGAATTCAAAAAATTTAACAAGCTATCCTAATGACTTTTTTTTAAAAAATCAAAAATTACTAGAGTTATAGCATTTTGAAAACTTTAACAATTTATCCTTCTGACTTTTTTTATAAAAATAAAGTTATCAGAGTTAGAGCATTTTCAAAATCCAAAGAAAGAAACTAAAATTAAAATCTTAAGCCAAACAACGCATGATATGAACAAAAGTCAGGAGAAGAGAAACATTGCTTTTTGAAAGCCCTACAAGATTATGATAACAACTTTTGTAATTTGGTCGAGAAGTTGAACACTCCAAATTTGATCGTACCAAAAATAATGAAAAATCCAAAAATTCCATTTTTTGGTCAAACTATGCAAAATAAGAAAAAAATTAAAAAGCTCAAATTGCGCACACTGAAAAGAACTATAAATTAAGAATGAATCACTTTTCGATATAAGCTACGAGAAAAAATGAGACAAAACTTGTTCATCCAAAAAAGAGCTATAATTTTTGATTGGACAGTTAGTTTTTGCTTTAGTCGTAAAAAATAACATTCTAAATAAAATATTAAATTTCGCTTGCACGCGCAGATAACATATGTAGACTTGTGCGAGCTAAAGAAGTTAAAAGATAATTTTATAATTAAAAAGATAGTTTTTCAAGAAAAAAATGTCAAGAATATTGTTCAATTTTCATATTTAGAAACGAATTTTAAACTTACACAATAAGCATTAAACCAAAAATGGATTACTTAAATTTTTAAGATAAAAAATAGAATTTTCAAGAAAATAAATAAATTTTTAATGAAAAAGATTTACTTTTAAAAAAATGGAACAATTAAATTTGCACTAAAAAAATAATTTGAAATAAAAAAATAATCAAATCTACAACAAAATAGTCCAATTTTCAACCAAAGAAATGAATTTATGCACAAAAAGACTTCTTCCAAAAAAGATAAAATTGCAATAAAATACATGAATTTTCAACCACATAGTTGAATTTCAACTGAAAAATAATGTTTCAAGGAAAAATTGAATAGTCACATTTTCAGTTAATAACAATTATCAAACCCAAAAAATCAAAGTTTCAAAAAAATATTAAAATTTTCAAGCAGAAAATCGAATTTGCAAACAAATAATTTAATTTTCAAACCAAAAATTTCCTACAGAAAACAGAAATTTCAAATTTTATAAATCAATTTGAAATAAACAAAAAAAAACGAATTTTTAACAAAATAGATAAATTTTCAACGAAAAACGGTTACATTCTCATTTAAAAAAATTAACTTACAACCAAAAAATTTTCATCAAATTAGTTTAGGTTCCAAAAAACTACATGAACTTTCAACCATTATATACGAAAAGAAACGGAGTTTGATCAAAACATGCATTTTCAACCAAAGAAATGAATATTTAATTAAAATAGATGAATTTTTAAACAAGAAGAATACATTTCAACCAAAAAAGATTAATTTTTGAGTGAGAATGGTCAATTTTCAGTATAAGAAAATATTTGTTTAACTAAAAAAAATCGGATTTTCAACAAAACAGTTGAATTATCAACCAAGAAATCAATTTTTAAACGAAAACAATTATTTTCTATTAAAAAAAGATGAATTTACAACTAAAAAACAATTACAAAAAAACTTTGACAAAATCGTTAAATTTTCAACTTTAAGAATTAATATTAAAACTAGAAGATAAGTATTTAACCAAAAATAGAATCGTTACTTTTCAGATAAACAATTTAATTTTCTGCAAAATAGTTTAATTTTCGATGTAAAAAAATGAATTTTCAACTGAAAAATATTTTGAATTAAAAAAATCGAATTTACAACAGAATAGTTAAATTTTTAAACATATAGTTGGATTTTCAATTAAAAAAGAAAAATATTTTTTACCAACAATGGAATGGAATGAATTCTGAAATAAAATTAAAAAATGAACACACTTTTTTATTATTATTTTGCAAAAAATTTTTTTGCTTAAAGTTTATGTTGGTTAGAAAAATGTGCTTTCCAATTTGAGTAAGTTTAGGACAGATTTAGAAATTTTGAAACAATTCAAAAATAACTAAAACTTGTAAAGATTTGTTAAGAATTTTGTATGGTTTCACTGTCAACCATTTTATATCAAAAGAAAAGAAGTTTGATCAAAAAATGCATTTTCAACCAAAGAAATTAATTTTTAATTCAAATAGATGAATTTCTAACAAGAAGAATAATTTTCTTCCAAAAAAGATTAATTTTTAACTAAAAAGGTCAATTTTCAAGCAAAAGTAAAACAACATATCTTCAAAAAAATTTTTAAATTTTCAAATAAAAAAAATTTTGAATTAAAAATGATAAAATTGAATTTTCAGTATAAGAAAATTATTTTTTAACTAAAAAAAAGCCAATTTCCAATAAAAACGATAAATGATGAACCAAAAAATATATTTTCAAACAAGAATAATCACTTTCTATTAGAAAAGCATGCATTTTCAACTGCAAAAATGATTTTAAAATAATTTAAACAAAATCGTTAAATTTTCAACTTTAAACATTCTTAATATATGAAAACTTTACGAAACCTTTAATGTCTTTAGATACTTCTCTTAATATTGCAAAATTTAGCGTTTACAATTAGATTTCCATTGTAAAATAATTGTAATTATGAATAATTGTAAAATTAATTTAACAAATTTCATTTTATGAAGAAATATATCGTGAAATATCTCGTAAACTAAGGAACATAGGTTTATAATATTTTCCTTGATTCTGTCTTAGGGTCAAACATGGTACCAAAAACCGTCATGAAATTTCATATAAAAACTATACTCTGTATACATTAATTTTAAAAATGAAAAATTATCATAATTTTATAAAGATTCCTAAATTTTGTTTTAATATATTGTTTAGGGAATAGATTTCAGAAATAAAATTATAAATATATCTCCATTAGTTAGTAAAACACTATGTGAAATCGCCTTTCAAATTATGGAAAAAAATTCCAAAAATGTTAACAAACGGTTGTACATATTTGGCTTTAACCTTATGGACTAGTTTCAGAAATATATATTTCTTTTATCGTTTTTCAGCACATAATTTTTCCCTAAACATGAAGCAGATTAATATGCACTTAAAAAATAAAAATAAGAAAGATCAGAAATTCATACAGTTGTCTCTTAGAAAATCCCACACATTTTTTGATAAAACTCCTTTCCACACCACCTTCAAAGAAAAGTTTTTACAAAATTTTTATCAAATGATAAGTCTATTGTAGTTACGGGAAAAATGAAAATCTTTCATCAATTATGAATGTTTAATTGACGTCAGTTCCCTTACTTTCACACTTGAGAATTGAGGAATCTTTTTCGTAAACAAAAAGTATGAAAGTCCTTCGTTTATCGACTTTTATTAGAATTTATTTTACATATATATCTATCATATCTTATCAAAATTAAATACAAAAATCTTCAATTTTAAGTGTATTTTAATACTACATTTCTTAAATGTTTCTAATTTTTAGAAATAATTTATCTAATTTCATATGCACTTGAAATAAATTTTTTTAAATTGCATAGAACTTATTCTAAGTAAATAAATTATATCTTTAAGCGTACAGGGGTGTAACTTCTTTTTAAATATTTTAAAATTTATTTCGTTACTTATTTTTATTGAAAATAATTGGATCTCTTGCCTTTAAAGGAGGGGATTCAACCTGAGAAGAAATGCGCTGAAAGTAATTTTTAAAAAATCATTGGAATTTTATTTAAAGACTGAAAATTGTACACAAATTCCAGGGGCATCTTTTTTTTCTTCTACAAGAATTTTTAGATTGTTCTGTTTTTTAAATAAGTTCATCATACGTTCTGAAACTCTTCTGAAGTTTAAATTATTTTAGAATTTCATGAATTCTACTACATATTTCTTGAATTTATTCGATTATTTACATTTTTTTAAACTTTTTAATCATAGCGAATTGAAATATTTTGTTTTTAAAACATTCAACACTCTTTTTAGAAAATTATGGAAATCATTTAATGTGTTTAAAAGTCTTCTTCAATTTTCTTTTAAAGTTCATTTTTCAAAATAAAAAATCATTAAAAATTTTCACACAAATATTAAGAAAATAATTTTTTTTTTTAAATCTTGTCAGACCTTCTAATGTTTTTATCTTTAAAAATTATTCAAATTTTTATTGATTTTTTTTAAATTCTGCAAAATAAAAAAATTGCGTTTAAACTTTTTTAGATATTTTGATAATTTTTGAAATCTTTTTTAATGTTTTGAAATGTTTAAAAATAATCACCTGAAATTAATTTTTGGCAATAAAAAATTTACTTTAATTATTGCTGGGAACCTAAAACAATTTTGTTCATTTCCGTGAAACCTTACAAAATTAAATAAAAAAAATCTTCACAAGTGTTATTCATTTTCAAATCGTTTCAAAATTTCTCAATATCTGTTAAACTTACGCAAATTTGAAGGCACATTTTGTAAACCAACACAAACTTGAAAAAATTGAGGAACAAAATTGCACAAGAAGGTTTAATAATAATTAATTTCCTAATATTTTTCTATAATGATATAACAGCAACATTGCATGAACCTTCATTCTCTTGACACCCTGGAAAATTCAGTTTACTTAAAAACTCCTCATAATAACCAGTTAGCCACCGAAAACGAATCGTGAAGTCGGGGGGCTCGGGTTCTTGCTCGTGCATGTAACACCAGAACAATGCAAGAACTGTCAATAGTCGCACTAGCTGAGATGAAAAAGGTACGCTCTCACGTTCGACACCGAACTTTGCACATATAGAGATGTGGGATAACACGCTTCAGTTGCAGAGTGAAAAAAATTCATTTATCGGTGTGATTCTGCGACTTTTTTCTAGCAGTGTAGACCCTATAAGGATGCGCAGTAGTTTTTATTTAATCGTAAAAAACAACATTAAAAATAAAAAATTATAAAAACAAGGAAATAAGAATAAGTATGATTCAATTTTTATGCATATTATGAATTGTGATAGCATACATTTATTGAAATGATACATGTTTCAGAGCAGCTTAGAATACCATTTAGAGCAAAATAAGAAACAAATACAAAAATAATCATGATAAATACAATTTGCTTTTTATTTTGCAATTTTTTAAATAAGTAATCCCTGGAAGAGTTACATAAAAAATGTATTATAATTGACATGTAAGTGTTGTGTATAATATAGAAAAGTTGCCAGGTTGGACAAAATCTAGTGCGAAGCACGAAATACGTGATTAGAATGTGTTCATTAAAGTCAAAAGAGCTTTAACAAAAGAGAGTTAAAAATCAGAAAATTACAGTTGTCGGTCCGTTTACTTTTGATTTTAAAAGCTCTGTGCCCGAATGCGGAAGAAATGCAAAGACTAAGTGCGGAGTGCGATTGCCCTCAGTCGCGTGCCGTAGGTGTGCTCAAACTCTCGAGTTAAGCTTTTCTAACGAAAGAGAATTCACAATCACAAAATTACAGTGGTGGATGTTTTGAGTATTAATTTTAAAATGTTTGCGCAAGAATTTGCAAAAATATAAAGACCGAGCGCGTAGCGCGCGGTAAATACATAATCAAGCGCGAAGCGCGAGATAAATGTACAATCGAGCGCGAAGCGCGAGAACCAACAGTCGCGCGCCTTAGGCGAGCTCAAACTTGCGAGTGAAGCGAGCCGCACAATCACAACGTGCCCGCATAGCGGGCAGATTTTTTACCATAAAATAATGAAATACATAAGTATTTATTATAAATGTAAAAATGAGCCATTTCATTTTTTATCAGCCAATAGTTTTGGAAGAAAACAAAAAAATAAATACACTCTTACTTTTTTGCAAACATAAGTCGCCTTTGAAATCCTTGAAATATTTAAAATCTGTGTACAAATCTTGAAATTTCTGTGAAATATGTAGGAACCTCTTTAAATCTTTGTAAAACATTTTAAATACTTGAAATTCTTAAAAACTAAAATCTTTGTGGAAATTTGTTGAATCTTTTAAAATCGTTATGAAATCTGTGCTGGAATATTTTGAAATCTTTGAAATCTGGTGTACTTTTTTCTTTATGAACCCTTGTAATTCTTGGTTTTCTTTGAAATTTTTATAAAACCTTTGAAATGTTTGTAGAATCTTGTTGAAATCTTTTTATACATTTGAAATCATTAAAATATTTTTAACCTGCGTAAAATCTTTTGAAATCTCAGAAATCTGATTTACACCCTTTTTAAAATTCTCAAGTAATGTTTTGTTACCTGGTGTACACTCAAAAACCGAGTTGTAAAACCGATTCTGTAATGAGTGAAAGATAAATTATATCTTGACAAATAAAAACTTTTCAGTAACAAGATTTCTTCTAAACGGGATGTTTCTTTCATACTAGACTAACAGATTTGTATTACTGTTCGCATTACGATAAAATAACTGTTTTTAAAGAAGAAGAAAAAATTAATTCAAGTTTCTTGTAAAAAGTTCAAGGAGATTTTCAGGTTTTCAGCTTAAAACCAGGTCAAGGAGAATTCCAGGTTTTCAAGGTCACTGGACAGCCTGCCCTTAAATCTCTTCAAACTTTTTTTTCACTGTTCACGATTTCCTTCAATCTGGAAATATTTACTTTCTCTTCCAGCACACTTGCTCAAGCTTTATCGAATTACATGTACCTGTTTCAGACTAGAGATTGAAATGTAATTAAACTATATGTTATTAAGTATTTTGGGCTTTTTAAATTACCACCTCGATAACAAGAATTATTTTAACACGAACTACTAAAATCCCGGCCCAGTCGAGTTCGTGTTAACGAGGGTTTACTGTACTTACATTTTCAATTAAGGCAAATTAATATTTACTGAAAAATAAAACGAATTTCTATTAAAATAGTTAAATTCTCCACGAAATGGAAAAAAATGGAAATAAAATTTAGCATGTCCAATAAAAAATGAATTTTTAACCAAGTAGTTCAAACTACAAGGAAGCAGCTGAATTTGAAAAATAAATGGAATTTTAACAATGAGTATTAGTATTCAGAAAAATACATGCAATAAAAAAATATCAAACAAATAAATCCATTTTGAACCTAAAACAAGAATGTTCAATCTAGAATATATTAACATAATAAAAAAAAACAAGTTTTCAAAAAAATACAAGAATTTTCAACAAAAATCTTAAGTATCGTCACATAAAATAGTTTAATTTTCTACGAAATTAGTTCAGTATTTACCCCAGAACGACGATTTTCAACAAAAAAGTTTGAATTTCAACTTTTTCACAAAATTGTGCAATCTTCTACAAAGTAGATTAATATTAAACAAAAAATATGTAGTTTTAGATCGAATTCACAGCAAATTTATCTCTGTTCAGGGTTCTTGTTTTCCGTCGCTAATATAGAATTTTCTTCACTGTATACACAATATACAAGACCTGTAACGCCTGTTGGCTGCTACTTACAGATGATTGCGTTTGGAGTGTAGCAGTCAACAGGCGTTATATCTTTCATTTCGCCGAATTTCAAAGAAAATTAGGAAAAATTTAAATAGTTTTTAATGATTAGAAGGCTTAGAAGGTCCGACAAAATTAGAAACAGAACATTTTCAAGATTGGTAGGAAAATTTTTAATGACTTTATTTAAAAAAAAGTACTTTATGAGAATATTAAAAAAGGTTTTTAAACATGTGAAAGGATTTCCTAAAATTTAAGAAGACTTTAGAAGATTTTAAAGAAAAATGTTTCAATTTAGTAGATTATAATAAATAGATCAAATCGAGTAAATGCATGAAATATTAAGAAGAATCGAAGAGATTCAAATCGAATTTTAAACTTAACTTCTGTTAGAAACTTAGATTTTTAAAGAAATCAAACATAAACTTTAGAAACTTTAAAGGAATTCCGAAAGATTTCAAGGAAGTAAAACTATTTTTCTTCAAATTCCTGGGAAAGAATTAAAATATTATGAGTCAATTTTTTCAAAACTTGAATTAAGGAACATAATTCTTATTAGGCCTTCTTGTGCAATTTTGTTACACAATTTTTGAAATTATATGTTGGTTTAAAAATCTACTTTCAAATTTGAGTAAGTTTAAGAGATATTCAGGATTTTGAAAGGATTCAAATATAATCAAAACTTGTAAAGATTTTTCAAGAATTTTTTAAGTTTTCACGAAAATAAAAAATTTATTTTAGGTTCCTAGAAATTATTAAAATAATGTTTCATTTCGAAAAATTAATTTTGGGACATTATTTTAAAGCGTTTCAAAACATTCAAAAAGACGATAATAATGAAATAAAGTCCTTGGGAAAAAATGTAAATAATTGTTTTGGAATGAATTCTAACAGAAAATTGAAAAAATATTACAAAACATATTTTATTATTTCCTAAAATGTTTAAAAAGTACGCAAAAATATTTTGAAGCAAAATGTTGCAATTTTTCCATATTACTTAACTTTAGAAAAATTAAGGAACATAATTCTTTCAAATTTTAGTATGTTTAAGAGATATTCAAAAATGTTGAAACGATTCGAAAATAATTAAAACTTGTAAAGATTTTTAAAGGAATAATTAACATAATTTTTTATTCCAAACAATTAATTTGAAAAGAGTATTTTTAAACATTTCAAAACATTGCAAAAGATTTCTAATTTTCTCAAAGCATCTGAAAAACTTTAAAGGCATTTTTTTAAATTTTGCAGAATTAAAAACAAATCAGGAAAAATTTGAATAATTTAAAAAAATTAGAGATTGGAAGGTCTGACAAGATTGGAAAAACAGAATTATTTTTCTAATAATCGTGTGAAAGTTTTTAATAATTAAAAAAAAATGTACTTTAAAAAAAATTCAAACAGATTTTTAAACACATCAAAGGATTTCCTAACATTTAAGAGAAGAGTGCAGAAAATTTTAAAGCAAAATGCTTCAATATGATAAGATTGAAAAGTTTAAAAAAAGTAAATAATCAAGTGAATTCAGGAAGTATTTAGTAGACTTAATGAGATTCAAAAAAATTTAAACTTTAGAAGTGTTTTAGAAACGCAAGATAAACTTTAGGAACTTTAAAAGAATCTCGAAAGATTTCAGGAGAATAAATATAGTTTCTTAAAATCCTTGGGAAAATTTAGAAGATAATAAGGAAATTTTTTTCTACATTTTTAATTATTTTTTTAATTTTTGATAAATACTCGTGAGTTACCAATATCTTGAAGAATTCAATTCAAAAAGTTTTAAACAGATAAGAAATTTTCTTAATATTTTATAAAATCTTATAACATAAAAATGAAATGTCTTTAAAATCTCCTAGGATCTTTTCTGACTCATCTGATATATTCGAAAACCTTTTCTTTTTTAAGTTTCTTAAGATTCTTATAATAATTATTTACATATAAATTTATAAACTAACTGATAACTTATTTTACTGTATATGAAATCTTCACAAAATTTGTAATGCCTTAAAATACTTATCTCAAAATTTAGCTTTTACAATTTTATTTTGATTGTAAAATAATTTTAATTGGAAATTGATTGATTCATTAATAACTAATGAACATATTTTTAGATTATTTTTCCTTGATTCTGGCCGAGGGTCAAACATGGTACAAAAAACCGTCGTGAAATTTCAAATAAAAACTGTACTCTCTATACATTAATTTTTTTAATTCAAAATAATAATACTTTTATAAACATTGCCAAATTTTATTTGAATATGATATACCTTGATTTTTATTTTAAAAAATCCTATAAATATTTTGTGTTTTTTTAAATTTTACGATATTTGTGTACCATGTTTGACCTTAGGGAAAGGATTTCAGAAATAAAATGATAAAAATTGATCCATTAGTTAGTAAAATACTATGGAGAATCGCTTTTCAAATTATAGTTGAAGTTAAAGAAATAGATATTTCTCTTATCGTTTTTCAGCATTTGATTTTTCACTAAACGTAAAGCAGATTAAAATACACTTAAAAAATAAAAATAAGAAAGTTCAAAAATTCATGCAGTTTTCTGTTAAGAAAATCCCACACATTTTTTAATGTAATTCCTTTCCACACCACATTTAAAGGAAAATTTTACAACATTTTTGTCAAATGATTAATCTTTTGAATGAGGTCAAGTTATTAACTTTTTGGCCTTTTCTCTTAAAATCCTCAAAATTGTGATTATAGCCTAAAATAGCATGAAAATAGATGTATCAAAAAAGAACCTTGATGACTTTAAATTTATTTTATTGGATTTAAAAAAATATTAGAAAAATTCGAGTCTTTTTAAAAAAAGTTTAGAACATTTAGAAGTTTGGAAGGTATCAACGAATAATTGATAAATTTTGAGACATTTTTCCAAGTTTTTAAATATTTATAATACGTTTAAAACAAAATAAATTTCAAAATAATATTTTTAACTTACTAAAATTTTCTTAAAATTTTAAAAGAGCATTCAAGATGTAAAAAACTTGATTTCTATAATCTTCTAAAGTTTTCACAGAAATTTTAAGAAAAATAATTTTACCTCCTTGAAATCTTTCGGAATTCCCTTAAAGCTTCTAAAGTTTATTTTTTTGAAATCTTTGAAAATCTGATTTCTAAAAAATTTAAGTTTAAAATGAGATTTGACTCTCTTCCATTCTTCTAAATATTTCTTGAATTTACTGGATTATTTACATTTTTTTAAAACTGTACATTTTTGTAAATAAAAATCATTAAAGATGTTCACACGATTATTAGAAAAAATTATTATTGTTTTCTAATATTTTCAGACCTTCTAATCTTCAAGAATTATTCAAATTTTTCCTGATTTGTTTGCAAGTTTTAATTATTTTTTAATCCTTTCAAAATTTCTGTATATCTCGTAAACTTACTAAAATTTGAAAGCAAATTTTACAAACCAACATAAACATAACAAAAAATGGTGCAACGAAATTGCGCAAGGAAACTTAATAAGAATTAAATTCCTGTTTTTTTTTCTAAAATTAAATAATATGGCAAAATTACGAAATAATTTAAAAAAATTGTGATCCTTTTTTTAATTTTCTCTCAGAATTAATTCCATTCCATTTTTGGTTGAAAAATAATTTTTTAAATCAAAATCCAACTATATTTTTAAAAATTGAACTATTCTGTTGTAAATTCGATAATGTGTGTTTTTTACAAACATTTTTCAGTTGAAAATTCATTTCTTACATCGAAAATGAAACTATTTTTAAATTAAAATTCATTTTTGGTTGAATTTTTTTTTGGTAGAAAATTGACTTTTCTCAGTCAAAAATTTTGCTTTTTCAGTAGAGAATTATTCTTCTTGTTTAGAAATTATTCCGTTTTAATCAAGAATTCATTTCTTTGGATGAAAATGAATTTTTTTCGTGAAACTTGTTTTATTTTTGTATAAAATGGTTAAAAGTTCATATACTTTTTTGGAAATTAAACTATTTTGCTGAAAAATTGTTGGCTGTAAATTGATTTTTTAAACTGATAATGTAACCATTTTTCGTTAAAAATTTATCTATTTTGTTAACACAAATTTTTGTGGTTTTAAAATTGATTTTGAAAATGTTGAATTTCTGTTTTCGATGGAAAGTTATTGGTTTGAAAATTAAATTATTTGTTTGCAAATTTAATTTTTTGCTTGGAAATTTAAATATTTTGTTGAAACTTTGATTTTTTGGGGTTCATAATTATTTTTCAACTGAAAATTTATCCATTCAATTTTTCGTTGAAACATAATTTTAGTTGAAAATTAACTTCTTTCGTTAAAAATTCCATTTTTGTCTGAAAAATTCACTAGTCCATTTTTGACCGAATACTTATTTTTTTTAGTTTAAAATTCGTTTCTATAGATCAAAATTGAACAATTTTGTTGACACTTCTTTTTCTTGAATAATTTTCTTTTTAGTTATAAATTTATCTTCTTTGTTGGCAAATTATTCTTCTTCAAAAATTCATTTGTTTTAGATAAAAATTAATTACTTTTGTTGAAAATTCGCATTTATTTGGGTTTAAAAAATAATTTTTTTAACTGCAAACTTGACTATAAACTACAATGTTTAAGTTAAAAAATGTATTTTTAAAAATAATTTCTGAACTATTTTGTCGAAAATTTGTTTTTTATGTGTTAAAAATCCATTGTTTACTAAAAGTATGACTAAAGCATGCAGCACTAACTTTTGAAACATTTTAGACCCAGAAGTCTTGTCTCCTAGATCTATTTACATCTGAATAAATAAATTTGAGGAGCAGCTAGATCGTCATACGTGAGTTCAGGAGAGCTCGAGTTTCTGCTCGTGCATTTTCGGCTTTACACGAGGCTGGGCTCTGCAGCATTTAACAGAGCCGACTCACCGACACGCTACGTTTGAGTGTGTTGCTCCCAGATGGGAGAGTGGTGGGGGGGGGGGCCGAAAAATCTCACGTTTTAGAGACACTGAGGGAAGGTGGGCACGCTGGGGCTTACCAAATAGTATGCAACCCGTCTTACACGCTATTGCTATTCTTATGGGAGTGTATGCGGGGTTGCATACATTTTGGTAAGCCCCAGCGTGCCCACCCTGTATATTAAACTTATTTACTATGCACACCAAAATGAATATATTTCTATATGAAAACTGAAATAATACCCATGTGTATTAAAACTAATCGATAACGCAAGCGTCGCGCAACGCTGCAGGCCCTGACATGTCAGCTGATGAGTGCTTACAGTGAGTTCCCAGCCGCCCGTATGAGTGAAAAGGTAAGTTAATTTGGTTAAACTAATTAATTTAGTTCTTCCCCTTATCGAATCAAAAAATTCCCATTATGTCATGTACTTGTTAGTACGAGAGCCTCTTTGCTACTTGTTCGCCTTGCATTTATTTTGATCCGGTTTTTCTCCTAAAATCATTTTCGGTCGTAAGGCCGGTTCCTTCGTTCTACGTCATACATAGATAACCTAAGAAATATATATTTAAATTAAATAGCTAATGCATATTTTTAGGTTATATATTCTCTTGTATCCTATACAGAAATGCACTGTTAAAAATTCCTGTATTAAGTTTAATATACATGTGTTGGAAGTTTTTACGGCAGCGCATCTTGAGTAATATTAATCAAATTATTATCTACATTTTAAAATTGCGTTTGCAATAATTCTTGTCCATAGCGCATTTATCATCTAATTTTGCTACTATGATTTATTATTACAATAAAAAATAAATGAAAAACCGACAACTACAACTGTGTCTTCAAAAGTATATATTTGTTGAACACTTATAGAAAAATATTAAAATTAATTTTAAGATCACAGGGTTTAGTTGTTCTTAACAATATATTCTATATTTGATCACTAACTAAGAATTTACAATTATTTTAAATATCTTGAAAAAAAAACATTCAAAGGAGTATTAAAAGATGAAATTAAACTATCTGCAGTTTACCATCGACATAAAATCCCGTTTATTTCTCTTCTTCAATATTCTTTTCAATTTTTGACCCATCATGATCCGTAGCAGGTTCCAAGTTTATGGACGAATTTTATTGTTTTTATATCTCCTATATATTAAAAATATATTTATGAGGAATAGGAAAAAATAAAAAAGTGCCATTTTTACATGTCAGCGGGTATATGCCAAAAAATTGAGAATTCACATGAAAATTTGTATAATTTCGATCAATGTAGAATCTTTGTGAACTTTTTTATTACTTATATAATGCATAACTTACCAGAAAGAATTCCTTGTACAATAGTAAAAACGCCTGGTCAACACGTGGTATGATAGTTACAGTTTATCCCTACTGAAAATTCCTATAAAGGTTCCTATATAGGATCCTACATAGGATCCTATATGTTTCACCTATAGGTGCCACCTATAGGAAATGATATAGGATCCTTTATAGGTGCTTGTATAGGACACTCGCTAATAAGGTACCTAATGATACCTAATTAATGGTACCTAATGATACGTATATTTCTAAGTGCTCCTGTTGGACCAAAAAAAAACGTCTGCGCAGCCGCACGTGCCATAGAATACTACTGCGCATCTGGATATGGTCCCATACAGAAACATATATAGGTTCCTATATAGGATCCTATATAGGAACCTTTATAGTAGGCTGTGTCATTTCCTATAAGTAGCATCTACAGGTGAAACATATAGGTTCCTATCTAGTGTACTATGTAGGATCCTATGTAGGTTCCTATAAGAACCTATATAGGCATTTTCATTAGGGATAAGCGGGCTTCTTGATTGTTACTCCTATACTAAAAGTCCCTTTCGTGCAAATAATTAATTTTTTATTGAAAGTTCAAGAGAAATTCTATAAAATCAGAGAAATATTAACAGAAAAAAATGTTCATAGTAAAAACATAATATAGGTTATCATAATAAATCAATTTTCTCTACAGAAAACTGAAAAACAAATTTCATCTTGTAATTTTTTTGTCTATTTTAATTGTGCAAATTTAACGTTTCTTACCTTATATAAGAGATATTTCTTTCACGATCTTAATTACTATTGTTATATGAATTAAGAAACTGGTCTCCTGTAGTCAAAGTTTTCCCCGATAAAAAATGTCCAAATTGGCAGATAAATTTATAACGAATTTCTTTATAAATATCCGTGGAACTATTATCAGATGAGTCACATTTTTAAAATTGAAACTATGACTAGCTGAGACTAGAGTTCCTCTAGTAAGAGTTGTGTCACCACTTACTCCGCTGCTGATTGGTGCCGCGAAAGTGGAATCGGATGTTTTGAAATTGGCGCGACTTTCAAGTCAAATTTAATGTTCAGTCAATGATAGAATAGTAAATAAATATAATTAAAATAATAATGTATGTGTAATAATGAAGAATGTTTGAAATGTGAAAAAATTTTTTTATAAACAGTTTAAAAGAATACTATTATCTAAGACTGTTTTATAAAGGCTGTAACATCTAATAGATAGTAAGTAAAATAACAATAATAATAATTTAGATTTGTTCAATAAAAATTATTAAAATGAGAAAAATAACTTTTTAATGACATGAATTTTCACAATATTAATTAATTAATTGGCTGAATCAAATTTTTTACTACGAATTTTCGATTTTTACGGAAAATAAGTTAAAATGAGACAAAACATAGGGGAAAATTTCTAATTGTATTGTTTGTGAACTAAAGTAAAGAAATTTGATTTCGGATGTTATGGCCTTCTCGTCAACATCTTATTATGAAATTATTTCAAATAAAAATTAATTTAATTTAATCCTAGAGAAGACCAAAATAAAGATCATTTCAGAATAGTAAGTAAAACGTAGGAGAGAATTTATGATACAACTAAAATGTAAATTACATGAATAAAGTAGAAAGGTTTTTACTGCTGATTTGTTGGAATTATATTTCAATTAAAATATGTTTAATTATACAATAAAGAACAAAGACAATTCATGCTACAGGCAAACTTTTATTTGAAATTACATTTCAAATTTATACATTATACTATAAACGTAATAATGGAAAACAAATTACAGTTAAAAAGAGAAGATAAAACCTACATTCTCATTAGTAAGTTATGTGCATAGCCCTGCTTTTGCTAGCATATTTGTTTTCAATATCCGTTTCCTTTGATTCAGCTTGATTACAAGTTCTTAGACGAAAGAGCAATTTTTTACAACTGGGTGCAACGATCTGAATATTTGTTCCATTTCCTGGAAAGTATCAAACGTAGCTTCATTGGCGTAGAAGAGCAAGTTTTCTTTATATTCTTCATTAAGAAAGCTTATTTTCAAAACAAACACTACACAAAAATATATAATGACTTATAACCTCTTCTTGAAAATAATTCAAATATTTCGCGCTTCGTTACGTATTTCTGATTCCGGTTTCGCGGCGGTTAGTGGATGGGGTAACGTGACACAACTCCATAGAGGAACTCTAGTTGAGACTACTGACCCAAAAGGCTATGCAAATATGAAACTAAGAAATCAAGAAATGTATTTTTATTGGATATGAATTTTGCACGTTGCTAAAGGGCGCCTGACATACGACTACGATAAAATACAAACTTTTTAAAAATCTTTTAAAAATAATACAGAACAGATAAATATTTCAAGATATGAGCAAAATGACTATTTCTTCGATTTATTTGACTTTGACTCCAAATTTTCAAAATATCCTCTCATTTGATAAAATACGATAAATTAACCGTTAACCATAGGGCTTTCTTTCGCACCACTTAATCGTAGGAGGGGGGGGGGGGGGGGGGGGGGGGGGTCGATTCGACTCGATGCTTTAAAAAAATCAAAAACGTGTTTCTAAAAATCTGAAATAATTCATGGTTCTTGTTTGAACCTTCTACTTAACGGCACAATTTTGCAATATGTGTTTTTAAAAAATGATTGTTCATATAATTAACAATTAGCGAATAAACTCATAGAAAAAATTTTTTTTTCAAAAATTCATAACTCAGAGAAATGAATGAAAATGAACGGTTCAAAAACGAAATGAAAGGGGAAGAGTGCCTTTCAATGAAAAAATGTTGCAAGAAATTTTGACGAAATTGAAACCCTTAATTTTCTACATGAGCTCATGCATTATTTTAGGTGTGAATGTAGGAGGTTTTGATAGAAATATACACATTTTTCTATGCAAAACCATTTATTTAGTAACAAAAATTATTTTTTTAATCTAAATATGTACACAGAGGAGCATGATTTTTCTTATTCAAATAATATAAAGTGAAGTTGTAAGGTAAATGCACCTGTTATGGTTCGCGCTTCTATTATCGTTCTAACTTGATTGAAATGTAATAAATAATGAACTTTTATACTCTTACTTATAAGGTGTAATAAGTGCATTCACCTTACTCTCGCTGGTACAAATAGTAAATTTACGTCAAGTGTGATATGTCGAAATACATACGTAAACAGTAGGGGGGGGGGGGCGTCAAATCGACCCATTTTGCACTTGGAATGCAAACTATAGCTGACTGAAGGATACAAGTGACTCGAAACTATGCGTGAGGCTTCTATCCTAGAGTACAATTTTTTAGATGGGGGTAAGGACCCGTTTTCTTGCTTGGTTCGCAAATGGCACCGATTTGAAATTTCGGCCTGGGTCAAATCGACCCCCTCCACCGGTTAACGGTTTAACATGGAGCGTTACCGGACGGATGGAATCAAAATTGATAAATCGAATTTTAGCTAGACTACCCGTGCAGAAATTTCCCTATCTTTCCCTGTTTGAAGTTGGGTTCTGATGGGGCCCCTATCAGAATATATAGTTTAGAAAAAACTAGTTGGGGCCTGTAGAAAAAACTGGTTGGGTTACCTATCAGAATATGACGTCTAGAAAAAACTGTTCAGGGCTCCTATCGGAATATGTAGTCTAGAAAAAACTGGTGGGTGCCCTGCCAGGTTTTAGCAAAGAATTTCATGCTTCGTAAAGGTATGGCAAATCTATTCAGAAGATAATATTAATTTTGAGGTTTTTGAAGCTTTCAGTACAAAGTTGTAGAAGTTAAAGTTAAAGGTAAAGTTAAAGAAGTGCTTTCCCAGAGCAGTACTGGTACGCAGACAACAAGTAGCACATACTTTCTTCAAATTGAAAATTATTACAGCTAGTTCAACTAACTACCTCCAATTTAAATCACTTCATTATCTTCATTAGAACTGAAGATAGTGCGCTCGCATATTTATTCACAAAAAACGAGCAATTATTTATATTTTCCAAATTTTTCGACGGCAATCTGTTCAGAAACGTTTAATGTACCACCATAAATTTTTTTCAGATTTTTCCTATTATTTTTTCTATAAAAAACTATGGTTCAAAGTTCCTGTTTTTAAAAGCTATCAAATTTCCTTAATTTTCATCAGATTTTCAAATCTGTAAGCTACAAATAATTTTTTGGAATATTACTTTTTGGCTCATTAACGTTCAACATTTGCATCTTAAAAACGAGACCTTTTTCATTAACCTACCATTTTTTCTTCAAATTCTTATTCAACGTCAAAGCCAGAGGACTCAAATTTTCTCGCCGATAGTAGCTAATGTCTGGCTTCACGATCGGCGCAGCACTATGCAGTCGATTAAAATAATTTATTTAACAAATAATTGTATTGATATTCCTCCAAACAGTTGGTCGACAGTTTGTCAACGGGCCACTGTTTGCATCTAACCAATTGAGTTAGTAAAAAAATGACTAATTTTTATTAGACATTTCCAAGAACTACCAAGTCATTAGTGAATTCTGCAACATAACCGCTGTCAAGTCATTGATGCAACAAAAGAGAAGATTATTTTGTTACTCAAACAAACTTTCAAGAACAGGCGAGAGAGAGTGTTTCAAAGAAGACACTGGTTATAACGGAAATTCACGAGAAGTACCCCGAACTTTTTGATTAACCCTTAAAGTGCATTGTGAGTGTCAGACGCCCCAAGCAATTTTCGAACTCTTATAAACCATACTTAATTCAAAAAAATTGAGTAAGTGTCGCCATCTAGTTTAGTTGGAGACACTAACTGTAGGTAAAGTCGTTTAGCATACTGCGTCAAGCGTCAGCCTACTAGCAGCAGCTTCTGAAAGCGGAGGTAAAAAACTTGTGGGGTATCAAACACTTACTAAAGCATTTAAAAAACAACTTCGCTCAATAAAAATTATCATTTTAATTTTGTGCACTTGAATTTCAAATAATGAACATTGAGATAAGATAAAGATGTTCATATTTAATTCAAATAAAAAATGAGGTTAAAGATGTGAGTGGTAAATTCTTTATCCATATACAAACGGGCATAATTATTAGAGTTTAAGTTTTTTATACATATAACAGCATCCTTAAATTGCAGATTTTCACACCTTTGTGTTCGGTAAATATCACTTCGCGAGTTTTCAATTTCGAATCCAGGTTTTCGGAAAATTTATAAATTAAAAAGAAACACCGAATTCTGGTAATGACTCCACCTACTTTGATTGCAGTTCGACCTTTAATCTTTACATAATTTTTCATAACAAATTTATATGAGTTTTCACTCTCGTTGTAAGAGCAACTTTTGTCCATTCATGTTTTTCATAGCTTGTCTCGTTTCTGCAAAATTTTCACTGTTTTTATTCAGAAACTTTTTTACGATTAAAACAAAAACTGCGCATCCTATAAAAATATAATCAATGACATATTTTTAGCTCTTTTTTATGAAAAACTTTGGTCTTGTACATCTTTTTATGGCTGATTCATTATCCTTTTCTTATCTTGGGCAGTTTCACCGCAAAGTAGAATTTTCGATTTTTCGTTATTTTTTGTGCGGCCAATATTACATTGTCCATGTTTCAAAAAATTCATAAAGTTGTTGTGATAATCTTGTGCGGCTTCCAAAAACATGAATGGACAAAAGTTGCTCTTACAAAAAGGGTGAGAACTCATACAAATTTGTTATGAATAATTTTCGGATAGGACCCGTGGTTTTTGATTTCTTTGTAAAAACTAACATTCTAACCAAAAATTTAAAATTGTCGCAAAATGCCACAAGAGCTGAAATAAGAATTTTACAAGTGTAAATAAAGCGCTTAGGAAATAAGAATAATATGGACGACGGGTTTTCAAGTATAAATAGTCATACATTGAAAAGATTATGTAAGAATTATATAAAGTTTGAAGGCCTCACTACAATAAAAGTAGATGGAATCACGACCACAATTCGGTGTTTATTTTTTATTTATATATTTTCCCAAAACCTGGGTTTGAACCTGGAAATTCGCGAAGTGATATTTACCGAACATAAAGGTGTGAAAATCTGCAATTCAAGGATGCTGTTACATGTGTAAGAAACATAATTTTTAACCCTCAGTAACCCCGAGGGGGTTAAAAGTACCCGGAGGCTTTTTGGAAGTGACGCCATTTATGTATAGGCTAGGGAAGCGTGCCATATTTTACTAAATTTTCATTTTTCCTAATGGGCTCCAATTTTCTTATAATGGGAAGATTGAGCGCGACAAGCCAGCACATCTCCGAATCACAGGCTGTCAAGAGCCCCCCCCCCTCCCTGGGGTTTAAGTATTATGAAAAAAATTTGAGGGTGGCGGCCCAACCACTCCCCAGAAAGAGCGAAAAAAGTTTGGGCCTTAAGGTGCAGGGGCTCAAAGCTTTCTTACGGGAGGAAGTATGTTGCCAA
Organism: Belonocnema kinseyi; assembly: GCF_010883055.1. Classification (NCBI taxonomy): domain Eukaryota; kingdom Metazoa; phylum Arthropoda; class Insecta; order Hymenoptera; family Cynipidae; genus Belonocnema; species Belonocnema kinseyi. Next base: position 73,429,862 of record NC_046666.1, on the reverse strand, counting down.
TGGTATCCAAGGTCTTTTGTTTTAGGCATCATTTACTCCGCTAGCACTCTTTGTAAAATTTGTGTCGCTACATATTTCTGTCCCGGCATACCTCTCTAGCTTTATTTACGTTTATGCATTTTTTCATTCAAGCTCTTATGTTTCCATGCCATCTTATGGCATTTTTTCCCGTGGTCTGACTCTGCGAACTCTGCCATTTACTTTACTCTTAAAATGCCCAAAATATCTTTAAAAAATTTCTTTCATATGTAAATTTAAATTTAAATTTTTAGAAATTGGCATATTTTTTATTGTAAGTAGACTGTTATTGGTTATAAAATGTATTCGCGGTAATAATTTTTTGATATTTATGCTGAGATAGGATTATAAAAGAAACCGAATATTCAATATTTGTATAAAGTGGTTTTTTATCAAATTTATGTTTGTGAATCTTTATGTTTTCAGGCATTCTTCATATTTTAATAAACATGTGTTTTAGAAATATTGGATTCTTTTGCCAAAATTGTGTACATCCCGCATAGTACATTCAGTGGATATTGTTCGGCGTGGAAATCTCGATATTCTTGGATTTCTTTTCCTTAGTATATTTTTATAACAGCTAAAAACAAATTTGTACAAAAATGTTGGATAAACACTTCTTGTTTTTAATTTTTTTCGTCTCTTGCTTCGTTTTTACAAAAATTTGATTTTGTTATTATTAATCTTACTTTTTACGATTGAAAGGAAATCTACTCTGCTTATCTAAAAAATGACTAATAACAAGTTTGTAGCTCTTTTTAGGTTGAACTACTTTTTTGTATTTATTGTTTACTTGGCTTTTGACGTTTGCCCAAAAATTTAATTTGTTTATTTTTATGTAATTTTTTATGAATGAAACAAAAACTACGCGTCCTAACAATAGTAATTACTTAAAAAAATGTGTACCTCTTTATCGGGTGTATCATGCATTGTTCAGCTTAAAATGTACATTTCGTAGAGATAATTCATCGTAGACATAAATTGTTAGACTTTTCGAGTACTATGAATAGCGGCACATAGAACTTTTAAACCTTGAAAAAATGGCCTTAAAAATTGTGAAAATGCTTTAACTTTTTGAATTTTGGCTTAAGACCGGCGCCTTCTGCATTATGTTACAGAGGAACACTTAAATAGAATAGTGTATGAACTCTGTTGCGTCCTACCATGGAGATCGATCCGAAGGCGCGTTGCCGTGTTAAAATGTTTGGGCCACTGCAATGCACAGTAACGTACGTTACTTTAAGAAATTTTCATACTATTTATACTAAATTAAATATGTATGGAGGCTAATTGTCAACGATTTATGCGGGCCATTTTGGAAATGTTGAAGTTGTCTAAATTTAAAACTAGATTTAAAACTCGTATTTCTTCGACTTCAAATATTTATATTTAAAGTTTTCAATTCTCGAATTAGAATTCTCCAAAATATAATCCAGAAAATATTTTACCTCGGTGATAAGAATGCAAAAATGTTCTGCATCTTTATTTGAAAATTTGAAAATTGTGAAAAATTTCATTTATGCAAGTGGTTTCTTTAATTTCTTCAGTTGACTGGTATGAAATTTTCGGAAACAAAATTGCGAAACATAACATAATATAATTTTTCGAAAAAGTATATCGTTTCTCATTGTTCAGTTAATTCTAAAAACAAATTTAATGAATGTGATTTTTCCTATACAACAATTGAATGGAGTCAACTAAAAATTTTGGAAATGTCTCTTATACCATATTTTTTATTTTGTTATTCTAGTGTTAGAATGATTTGTTCATATTCTTGAATTCGAATTTTTTTGAATTACCTTATGGATCAACAAAAACATTCAAATTTTGGTATTCTGCGTTTTGATTACAAAAATGGTGACATTCTTTCACGTTCTCATTCCCATTGGCAGCTTTTAATCCTTTCAATTCCAAAAAATGTATTTTAAGTTTTTGTATCGGAATCTCTCAGCAATAACAATCATTATTCCATTATCAAGACTTATATTTTAAAGGAGTATAATTTTAAAAGTTTTTCTTTAATAGTTCAGATTTGCATATTTACAATTGGAAATTCTTCAATGTCCACGACTTTAAATTTAAAATTCGTCAGTTTTGAATATTTGAAATTAAAGGCTGTTCAATGTTACTATTATAATTTGTATTATTATCAATATCAATAATTCTTTTATGTTTTTCAAATTGTTTTTTTAATTATTTAAATAAAGATTGATGTTATAAATTTCAATAAATTGGAAATCGAACGGTTTTTTGTTAACGGAAATATTAGAACCTGTTATTAAATTTCATGAATAACGATTTAAACGAATTCTAGCGAAATTAATTTATTCTTATTTATTACATGTATACATAAACTCCGAATACATTAAGTAACAGCAAAAGTCAAAATTATTTATTAAAAATTAAAACATTTTAAACATACTTGGATTTTAATCAGAAATATTTTAACAAACGAATAAAATATTTCGAAATATATTTAAAAAATGTTAAGCCTGAAATGAATGACTAATTTTTACTTAAATTTAAATGTTAAATAATACATTTAGCAAATTTTACAACTCAAATCAGAAACACCGCTGCTGGTAAATAATACAATTTTATTAATTTACTTTGCTACATTTTGTATTTTTGGTCATTTTAACCAAATAAATTTTGAATTAATTTTGAACAAAATTGATGAATTTTAAATTAAAAGAAATCAGTATAAAGCAAAGAATTCTGCCAGCCGGCCGGCCGGGCGTAAGCTCAACGCGCGCTGCGCGCGCAGCACGCTTCGCTGGCAAGTTTGAGCTCGCCTAGGGCGCGCGATTGTCAGCTCTCGCGCTCAATTTTGTATTTACCTCGAGCTACGCACCCGGACTTTGTATTTTTCTCACATTCGTGTTAAAGCTCTTTCGGCTTTAGCGAACATATTCTCATCACGTATCTCGTGCTTTGTACTCGATTTTGCCCAAAATGTCCAATTTTCTACATTATGCTCAACACTTTTATATCAAATTTAATACATTTTTTTATGTACCTCAGCCTGGGATTGCGAATTTAGACATTGAAAAATAAAGTACAAATTGTATTTATCATGATTATTTTAATATTTGTTTCTTATTTTTCGTTGAATGTTTTTCTTAACTGCGCTGAAACATGTATCATTTCAATCAATTGATATCATTACAATTCATAATATGTATGGAAATTAAAACATTCTTATTCTTATTGCCTTGTTTTTATATTTTTTTATATTTTTAATCCTTTTTAACAAGTAAAAAAAACTACGCCTTCTATCAAAAAAATATTCTTAAAAAATTTGTAAATCTTTTTTGGTTGAATAAATGTTGTCTCACTTATTCTCGTAGCTTATATCATTGTACACAAATAGAGTTTCGTTATTTTCAATGTTGTAGGGCCTTGAAAAAATAAAGTTTTTCTTCTCTTGACTTTTTTGATTTCGACGAATATTGCACAATTTGAGTAATGAAAATGACAATAATCATTATTAAATTTTATTATAAAAATTTATATAAAAAAGTTAGCAAATTGTTTATTTTCAGAGTTTTGGAAAAACAGGCTAATCATACATTTTTTCGTAATCCAGATAACATGCCTAATTTTTATGGATTTTTAATTTTAATTTACTTTGGAGGACTCACATAACTAAAACAAATTTGAGAAGCTCTGGATATCATCATGAATCCTATTTTTATTAGGTCGTAGCGTTCAAATTTTCATTTTTGTTTGGTTTTTGGATTTTCAAAATACTATAAATTTGGTAATTTTTATTTGATAAAAAGAAATAATAAAGATAAATTGTTCGTATTTGGACCTAATATAAATAGCTGTCAATAAAATTTTAAAATATTAAAAAAAGTGGTCACAAACATTTGCAAAATGCTCTAACTTTTTTAAATGTCGTCAAAAAAAGCTGGCGTACGAACTATACCTTTCTTTTCATATCCACATAAAGTGTGCCAAAGGATAATCCAATCAAATAATTCGTTCAACCGTGTATACAGAATACAACAACGATAGGCAGACACCGATATAAAAACTATATTTTCTGACTCAGGAGATCTCAGAACGTCGGCATTTGATAGAATCCGCGAAAGTTATTTTTAACAAAAAACCAATACCTTAGGATGGGAATGTAATAAAATAGTTTTATTTTCAGTTAAAGAAATCAGTTTCGTTGACAATTAGGCTCCGTACCTATTTAATTTAGTATAAATATATTTAGTATACAAAGTATAAACAATTTTTTTAAGTAACGTACGTTACTATGCATCGCAGTTGCCTAAACATTTGAACACGGCAACGCGCATTCGCCTTTGTAACATAATGCAGAAGGCGCCGGTTGAGAACCACAGCGCTTCATGATCCAGATCAGTGCTGAACAATAGAAAAAGGTCGCCGAGAGGGCAGGTAGGCCGCGGTATCTTAACATCGTCTTAAGTCAATCAGCTCTTTTTCGGGTATTCAGTTAATATAGACTTAATTATAATTAAAATTACCAAATTTATTAATGTTTAAGAAAAAAAGGACCGAAATATTCAATCATGAATAACTCTTAAGCTTTTAGTTAACAATTATCTACTGTAGGATGGCCTTCCTGCCAACCATAAAGACATACTATAGATAGTAATTAGACATTATATTATCCGACTTTATACACATTATAATATGACAAAGCCATCGAACGCGTCCTCAGGTTGTGGATAGAGGGTTCCTGTACCAAGGGTTTCTGCTGAATATGGTTCCAAAAATAAATAGGCAGTCGCGGACAATTGTCCAGGTGTAGTCCCGAAGGAATTAACTCCCAAGCGGAGGTTTGAAAACCGTGCCGAAAGCTCAATGGCACCTGGGTGAGGTGTCTAGAACGGTGACTCTGGGATACCGGGCGACCTCTCGGAGTACACAGCCTTATCCTTGCATACGGGGCTCTACAAGGATGGACGAACCCCTTTCCCTATCTTTTCATGAGAACAGCAATGGCAACACCAAAAATAGTTGTAGTAAGTGCGGTTCAAAATAACGGAACACGCAGGGCTCCCGACAATGGGTCGGCCAACAATGCCGATCGCTCTAGAGCTGGGGAGCCAATGAAAATGGATTCAATGCGATGGATCGGCGGGATCTCGCGACCTTTGGGTGGACGGACCGACTGAATCACGACTTGCTAGAGTGTTACGATGCGAGTGTGGCCCCTGAACGGGGTTGCATAGCACGGCTGCATGCTCTGTGGTGCGAGAAACACCCGGAGCTATCGCACTTTTCGCATCAACGTCTGCGAAACCATGCCGAACTACTCCAAAAAGGGGCTATGTAAGCGAAACGCCTACTCTACCACAGCTAGAACAAGCCGGCAACAAAGAAAGAGAGGCGACACTAAGACCAACCGCAGGCAGGCATCCGATAGAGGAAGAGCGATGCCTTATAGCCCGGAGAAACATCAACACCAAGGTTTCTCTCAAGCCTAAAGATCTGGCTGAAATGGATGACGAGCTTCGTGGACATTTTTCCGCTGAATCCGACCTCTGGGCTATCAATTATTGCGTGTATAATGCAGCGAGAGCTTTGGCCGATGCGAACCGTAAAAAAAACCAACGGCTGATCATAAGACCAAAAGACGAATGCATCAACTTGCCATAAAGATAGGCTGAGCAAGACAGTATGCCTGCCGCATTCAGTGTGTGATTGACTACATCACATCTGGCAGGAATTTTACCGCCAAGGTTCGAAAGTTCGCGCGCGAACTCCAGACCCGTTATCACACACTTAACAAGTTAAAGCTGCTGTCTATCAGGCCGCATATTGTTGAGAGAATACGGATACTATCTGACGCTAAGAGAAGTCTAGAGCGCAGGGAGAGGTGGGTCAGAGAAAATCAACAGTTTCTCTCTGACCCATCTCGACTCTTCCAAGAACCTTCAATTACTGTCGACCACCCGCACAAACCAGAGGAGGTCGAAGTATTTTGGAGAGAAGTCTACGAAGTGCAGCATAGACTGCACGAAGACTCAGAAAATATAAATAGCTTCAAGTTGCATAGAGAGATTGGTGCCGCTCTGGAAAACCAGATTTACTATCTCATCTGGAAAAAGTCGTGTGACAACTAATAAGATCACCTTTCAGAGAGTTGTCTTTTAGGGCGACACCATGAGCCCACTCCTCTTTTGCCTAACATTCTTGCCACTATCTGTAGCACTTCGACATTCCGAAGGGTACTTTTGCGGCAAACGATCTATGCTAAAAACGAAGAGCAACTACATCTAGATCTAGGAATTGTCGAACGATATACTAAGGAAATTGGAATGGAAATTGAATTAGACAAATGCGCCTAGATTTATTTGAAGCGAGGAAAACTTAATGGCATCCCTGAAGATTCTGAGCTGGTCGATGGAAGCGCTTTGCGACACCTTTGCGCTGGAGAGACTTATGCATACCTGGGCGTACCACAGAGCCCCATTCAGGATATGACATCTAAAAAGGATACTCTCCGAAGCAGATACAACCGTCTCATCCGGCAGATTTGGTCTTCCGAACTGTCAGCGAGGAACAAAGTATCTGCAACAAACATACTTGCGGTTCCGGAAGTACTCTATTCATTTGGAGTCGTTCCATGAACGAAGAACGAACTCAGATCTCTTGATATTGGTACAAGAAAGGTTATGCACATGAACAAAAGCATGCATCTTAAGTCTTCTGTTCCGCGACTGTACATCTCACGCCGTCAAGGTAATCGCGGAATATTGAGTCTTGAATGTCTTCACAACAGGATTATTCTGAGTACAGCGCATAGAGTCGCAAATGGAAGACACCCTTTTCTTAAAAGGTCAGGAAGCACGAAGAAGTGGGCAAAGGAGCGTTTCTGTACAAAGCAGCGGAGGAGGCTGCTCAAGCACTCGGACTTAACTTCAGTATTAGAGGTGAGCAAATTGTATTAAAGCTTATCTATCTCGAGTACTCACTCCTGAAAGCCCGGAATTAGAAAGCACAAGAGAAAAGTTTCGTGAACAGCTGCTCGATAAGAGGATGCACGGTATCTTCCACAGAAATGTGGAGGATTAGTCAATGTCGTGTGAACTAACTTTTGCTTTCCTTAAATCACCCGGATTGAAGTCTGTTACGGAGGGTTTCATTTTGGCATGCCAAGACGGTTCATTTTCATCTTAACATACCGTTGCCACATTTTGAGCCAAGACATTCCCTATGATAGCTACAGGGCGTGTCATGCACACCCTGAGCATTAAGCTCACATACTATGTAGTTGTCCAACTCATGCGGGAATGACCTACATCCAAAGGCACATTGCGGCACTAAGAGTGCTTTATTACCATCCCTGTCACTCTTACAGCATTAACCTTAATATCGCTCCTCTAAATGCTCCTAGGGAAATCGAGTCAATTGTCGAGAATGGGAAGTGCCGCATATACTTTAACTTTATATTCTCGACAATTGTTTCTATTGCACACTCGAGGACTGGCATGGTTCTTCTTGACTTCGAGAAGCGAACCATGTTCGTTATCGAATTTTCGGCACCAGCTGCCAAAAACATCATAGCCAAGGAGAATAAAAAGAGAGGTATAAAGACCTTACAAGGGAATTGCAACGATTGTAACCGGAATATTCTATTAAACTAATCGTCATTATCATCGGCGCTCTTGGAGGTACCAAGCTTTCACTGTTTAATAGCCTGAAAAGCATCCCTGCGTGTCAACAATATGCTAAAACACTTGCGGGAAAAATGCAGAAGGCGGTAGTCCTTGGATGCCTCCGTGTTCTTAGGGTGCACGAAACTTTTGCCGGATCGTCGTATTGATTCCGTTACAGTCTATAACCTCCCATCTCACGGTCGTGAGACGTGGTTGTGGCTGAAATTTTACCGCGATTTTGTTCGGAG
>NC_046666.1:73416668-73421853 GCF_010883055.1 Belonocnema kinseyi | reverse complement strand
ATAGCCCCTTTTACGGAGTAACTCAGCATGGTTTCGCAGACGTTGCTGCGAAAAGTGCGATAGCTCCGGGTGTTTCTCGCACCACAGAGCATGCAGCCGTGCTATAAGTTACTCTAGGAATGACTTCGACCTTTTTCGTAAACACCTGAGGCGAAGCAGTACAGATTGGACCTGACCCATACCTTGTTCAAGCTTAAAAACCAGTTTAAAGTTTAAGGTCATCCTTGACTCATGACCTGAGTACATGGTTGTCGTAAAATTTCCCGCTGTGACGATTGGATTTCTTTTTGAAAGTTGCTCCAATAATGACCTTGACCTTTTTGAAAAATTTAGTAATTACTTCATTAACCCCATTATCTATTTTGATCGGCAGTACAAATTTACAAAATCAACAAAAATTAATTTGATTTTTCTACATGTTTAGGAGGCTGTTCACAAAATACGTCGTACCTTCAGGGGGAAGGGGACAATCAAACAAGGTTTAATATGAAACTATTGCTTCGTTATATCATATAACCGTTACCCAAAAAGTAACGGATCTTTTTTTAAATTGTGGTTAATTTTAAATAAATTGGAAGAAAAATAATAACAAAATTGTTATATCGTGGAATTTCATCCGTCTAAAATACTTTTTAATATTTACAGAAGAGGCACAATAATTATAATAAAGTAGGGGTCACAAATATGGGTAGTTAAAAACTTTGTAATTAATGTAACATACATCGAGCGAATATACTAAAAATTGACCAGTATAAAAACAAAATGAAAAATACGAAAGTATTTTGCTTCGTCTTCTTCTGATCACTGAAAAGCATCTCAAAGGGTTGGGGGTGTCCTTTAAATTCTTGAAAATTAAAAACAAAATCTGCCCGATACACGGGCACATTCTTATCGCGCGCTGTGTGCGCTGCTCGCTTCGCTCGCAAGTTTGAGCGCGCCTAGAGCGCGCGATTGTTGGTTCTCGCGCTTCGCGCTCCATGATGTATTTACCTCGCGCTTCGCGCACGATTATGTATTTGCCTCGTGTTACGCGCTCTGTCTTTATATTTTCGCACATTCTTGTGCAAACCTTTTAAATTTAAGACTCAAAACATCCACCACTGTAACTTTGTGATTGTGAACTCTCTTTCGTTAAAAGAGCTTAGCTCGAGAGTTTGAGCGCACCTACGGTACGCGACTGATGGCAATCACACCCTGCATAGGGACTAATACAGGAACCTATAAAAGAATCCTATGTCCTCTTTCGTCTTTTCTGTCCTTTTTAGAAAAATTTAATTTTTTATTTTTACTCTTATTTTTTACGATTGAAAGAAAATCTACTTGTCCCATCGAATATGACTACGTGTCATATAAAAAATTATAGCTCTTTTTTGTATGAACAAGTTTTGTCTCAATTTTTTTCGTAGCTTGTGTCGTTAGTCCAAAAAAATGTTATTTTTTATATTTTTAATGTTATTTTTTACGACTAAAAACAAAAACTTCGCGTCCTATCGAAAAGTGATTCATTATAAATTTATAGTTCTTTCCAGGGCTCGCAATTTGAGTTTTTTCATTTTTTTCTTATCTTGCACAGTTTGAACAAGAAATTGAATTTTTCATTATTTTTGTTACGAACAAATTTGGAATGTTCAACTTTTCGACCAAATTAAAAAAGTTGTTATCATAATCTTGTAGGGCTTTCGAAAAGCAACGTTTTTGTTCTTTTGACTCTTTTTCATATCATGTGTTGTTTGGCTCAAAATGTTTATTTTAGTTTTTTTTGGATTTTGAAAATGCTTTAACTCTGATAATTTTATTTTAATAGAAAAAAGTCATTGAAATAAATTGTTTAAGTTCTTGAGTACTATGAAAAATTGTACATAGAATTTTAAAATCTTGAAAAAATGCGGGTTCAAAAATTTTTGGTACGATCAAATTTAGAATTTTCAACTTTTCGACCAAATTAAAAAAATTGTTATCATAATCTTGTAGGGCTTTCAAAAAGCAACGTTTTTCTTTTCTTGACTTTTTTTCATATCATCTGTTGTTTGGCTTAAAAAGTTAATTTTAGTTTGTTTTTTGGATTTTGAAAATGCTCTAACTCTGATAATTTTCTTTTTATATAAAAAAGTGATAAAGATAAATTATTTGGGTTTTTGAGTACTATGAGCAAACGTACATAGAATTCTGAAATCTTAAAAAATGTGGTTTCAAAAATTTTGAAAACGCGCTCACTTTTTGAATTTTGATCCAAAATATCTGGTTTACGAACTGGTTCTTTCTTTTTAGGCCTTAAAAAAGTGTGCCAAAGCAGAATCTAATCTGATCAATTTTTCAAAAGTTATCGTGCCTACAGAATACAGACTACAGACAGACAGACAAACACTTTCGTAAAAATCGATTTTTCTGTATCAGTGGATCTCAAAACGTGGAGATTTGATGAAAACCGACAAAATGAAATTTTACATAAAATCAATACCTTCTCACTGGGATGAGAATGTACAAATTAATGTACAATTGTACAAAAACTAATGTGAATGATTGGTTGGTGCTTAGTTTGCCTCTAGTTAAAAATTGCGAAAGCAGACTTTGCTCATCATCGATATAAACTACTAAATTGAGAAAGCTTTACTATTTTTTTACTCATTTTATATCAAACCACTTGCGAATACCGGTTTCTATCACAGTTCTCAGATCACACCACACCTTACAAAATAAACAGCATATTTTGTTTTAATAATGAGTATATATTGCAAACAGTTTATAAGATAAATAGTTAGTCCCTTATTTCATAAATCAACGTTTTGAAGGTTTTGAAAGATATGACGAAAGTGAGAGGACAAAAGTGAAGCGTGCATTCCATGATCTCAAAACCGAATTCGAACTGAGTTAAACATCCAACCGAAAAAAATATTCGCCCTGCGCTTGTGAAGAACCTATAAATAATCCCAGGGGCCACTGTGTGGGGTCGTAGGAAACGCTTGTATTTTTGAAAGAGCGGGGATGTCCTTGTACAGGTACCAAAAACAAAGGGTTAAGTCATTCATTTTTTTATACATTTTTTTCTTGGTTCTTCGTGATTGGTGCTGCGGTAATTTCGTGAAACCTGTCTCGCACAACTACTGTGATATAAAAGGTCCCAGTGAATGTAATAATGGAGAATATTCTTGTATTTATATGGGATTTATGATGTGCTATCAGCTATATGTATAATGCATTCAAAAGATATATGTGTAGAGACAGATGCCATTATATTGCAACAAATCCACGTGTTTGACCTGCACCTTAAGTGTACTCTGCTTACCAGTCTCTACTGCGTGTCATGACAAATTACCCTAAACCCACAAAATGAACTATTAAACAAGCCACAAATTATAGCTTGAGACTATCTGTTTTAAACGAGCTAAAATAATCCACGATTATTAATGGGTCGTTATTTCTTAAATCGCCTAATTTTCACATTCTAACCCCTTTTCAATCAATAGTATCTTAAGCTTCCGCGAGGGAAAAAAGTTAGCAAATTGGGATCCTTTAACCAATACGAAACACCTTTTTCTGAAAATTTTGACCCTAACCCTACAGGGCCTACAGGCTCTCCTTGTTTTTTTAACGTCTCCGCTCTGATAGTTTTATAACGCTCTAAATGTCCCTAAACGTAATTCAAAAGACTGCAGCAATTAAAATGGCAGTATCTTGATTTAGTTCAGGAGGCGGCTCAATGAAAATGAGATTTTTCGCTAGAAATATACTGAAATTATATATGAAATATAATGTATACCTAAATATTTTCCCAAAACTTTCAAATTATTAATATTTCAGTTTTATTAGAGTTTGATTAGTGGTACATTATTAGTTTTATTATTATATTGATAAAGATAGCTTCAAATTTAAACAGTATTTTAAAATAAAAGATTCAAAATTATACAGTTCAAATTCAAATTCTGTACCTTTAGAATAAGCAATATTCAGGTGGCAACACGTTTAAATTGAAGAAATTTATTTTGTAATAGCACGTAGCATTGCAAACTGAGCAGTTTTTATTTAAATCTTACTTTAAATTTTAAATTTAAAGTAATTTTAAATTTGTGACGTGAAAATTGGTCATTAAATACAGGGCATCTTAATCTGTCAGATTTAAAATTCAGTTATGCAACTAAAATATATTCAGGATTTCAATTTGAAACTGTAGATTTTTCTTTTCGAATGTGTTATTTTCTATTCAATTATACAATCTATCCAAAGTACTCATAATTAGTAGAGATGGGACGAGCAGTAGCATACCTACTGCTTCCTGCCCTCCGGCCTCCTGCACACTCCGGCGATGCAGTACCTACTGCACACAGGAGCTTCGCAGGACCTGCTGCAAACTTCGGCCGGTATTTTTTTGCCCGCCGAAGTTGCAGTAGCTTACTACCCCGATTTGCCGAATTTCTTCTGCAAACTCCGGCAGCACTCCGGCAGGCCTTCCTACTGCTTCCTCCGGCCATAACAATGGAAACACATGTGACGGGAATCGTAGGTTTTATTTAAATTAATTTCATAAAATTTTTGTAATATTTATCTTTATTTAACTTCGCTTTATATATGTTGTGCTTGTATTTTATTCTATAATAGATAGATGCCTCAATACGCAACAATTATAATTAAAATGTAATATTTATAAAAAATGTATTCAAGGAAAATAATTTTTTTTTTAAATTTGATGTGGAAACTATTTCTTTAATTTCTTCTTTTGTATTGAAATGAAATTTGATTTTATTCAAAGAATGCGTTTCATTAATGTAAATTTAGCTATATAATTACTTTTTTGCGTAGAGTAGGAAAGTTTTTTTGTACTAACAACATTTTGTAAATTAGCTAATGGCTACGGCTATCGGCTACGTGTCCAGCTTTTTAGGATAAATTATCAGAATCTTATGAACTTCATTAGCGGTTGATTGGTTTAATCATGGAGAATAAATATAAGGAGATCAATCTGTATTGCATGGACTTCACCAAAAACGGTCACTTTTCTGTTGCCAGAAGTACGCACATACACATGTGTAAAATCACACTTACGTATAGTTCAAAACTTTCCGAACGTGGCGTGCCAACCGCGTTTAACAAAAAATATGGCCGCCTCCATTGTTTTGTTTTGACAGGTCGCTTAAACAAATAAATAATTGATAATCAGACAGGATTTTTGAAATGTTTGTGGAATAAAAAA
>NC_046666.1:73413379-73416568 GCF_010883055.1 Belonocnema kinseyi | reverse complement strand
CAGATAAAGTCGACTGAGATCTTTTTTGGATGAAAACTATTTCTTCTGAAAATTTGTCTTTTTTAATTAAAAGATCTTATTTTATATTATAAATATTGCATCATTCTCAGATAAAACTGTAACTTTTTTGTTAAAAACTAAACTATTTCCTAGAAAATTTACTTTTTGGTTATAATTTTTATTTTTATCTTGAAAAGTCAATTAAAATCTTTTTTGATGAAAATTCAACTCTTTTCTTGGAAATTTGTCTTTTGGATTTCAAAATTCACCTGTCTTAGTAAAATTTTTCTTTTTCTTAGACATAACAGCAAATGTTTGGTTTAAACTTTAACATTCTTGTTCAAAATTCATGGTTTTTGTCTAAAAATTCGACTTCGTAGCAGAAAGTTAACTTATTATTTACAATTCTTAGTTGGGTCATGGAGAATGAACTGAAATCTTGTTTGGATACAAATTTTATAATCTTGTTAGTGTTTTTTTAATTCATTGGTTTTAAAACACATTTTATCTTTCTTAAATACAAATGTAAGTTTCTGGTTGAAAATTATATAATTTCGTGGAAAAATCATCGTTTTTAATTAAAAATGATGCTGTTCTGTTGAAAATTAAACATTTTGTACAAAATTAAAACTTAAAATTAAAACTTGTACTGAGTCGTGCTTGACAACTGCAGTCTTTATTCCCTCTAACAAAATTACGCGAGATCAACAGTTCTCACATTAAAACTCAAAATGTAAAACTGAAAAGTCATAAAAGATTCAAAATAGTCAAATTTTGAAAAAATAAAACTTGTACTGCGCTGTGCTCGATAAATGCAGTCTTTATTCTCTCTAATAGAATTGCGTAACAACAAAAGTTGTCATATTAAAACCCAAGATATAAAAATTTAAAAAAAAGAAGAAAAACACAAATTTGAACAAACAAAAATTATGCTGAATTGTGCTCGATAAATGCAATCAGTATTCAGCACAACTTTCGGTTTTTCGAAATTTGATTATTTTTGGGCTTTGCACTTTTTTTGAGTTTTACTTTTTGAGTTTTAATATGAGAAATGCTGATCTCACGCACTTTTGTGATAGAAAATAACGACTGCATTTGCCGAGCACAACTCAGTAAAACTTTTAGTTTGACAAAATTTGACTATTTTTTGATCTTTTATTTTTTTTTTTTAGTTTTAAATTTTGAGGTTTAATACGAGAACTGTGGATCTCAGATAATTTTTTAAAAAGTAATGTCTGCATTTTCGAGCACAACTCAGCACAAGTTTTAGTTTTTCCACATTTTTAAAAATAATAAAATTTTTTGGATTTTGGTTTTTTTAAGACAGGTTTTTATCATTTTTATTTCCTGCACGAAAATGTGTATACTTCGAGCCGCCTAGCACAACCTTTCTTTTCGCAATAGTAAGAAGTTGCAGATCTAGAAAAAAAAAAAAAACTTTTTTCAACAATTGTGCCCGTAATTTTCTATTTTTCAAAAAACCGTTTACGGCACAAATCAGAACAAATTTTATTAAATAAATTGCTCTAACTTTCGATATCTTAGCTGTTAATTAAAACTTGTTTCGAAGATTGTTATTTTCATTTTCATTTGAATGTTTTCTTTAATTTAAAAATTGTAATTTCAAATACAAAAAGAAACTAATTAACAAATTACAAAAAATGTACGAAATTCACCTAAATGTATGGCAAACGCTTCTCTTCTTGTAACTTCAATATTTGAAATTTTGGACTTAGATAGTTTCATAACGAGAAATGACGAACAAAACCAGTACTTGCTAAAAGTACTCACAAATTATAGAACACAGTTTCCAAATACTCGATTCGATTGTTCTGTTTCGTATTATTGATCCACATTTTTTATACGAAACTGGATCTGCCTAGACGAATAAAAATTGTTTAAAAAATCACAGGCCATTCTGAACAGAATTGACTACACCTCGAAAGCATTAAATATTGTGTTTAATTCAGAAAATGGGAGTTTAAAAACATGCTTGTAAAAATAATTGTTCAAACAAATTGCATTTTTTTAAACATTTTAAGCTGGTTAAAATATTCTTTCTATATACTATAGAATCAGAAAAATAATTGTATTCTATTTTATTTTTTTAAGTTATTGGAAAAAATTTATTGAGCAAGTATAAATTGTTTAAATAAATAGAAATTTGTTCAAACTGAGAAGAAATGTACCAAAATTTTACAATTATTCAATAAATGTAGCATCTTATACCATTTTGAGAAAAAGTGGACATCTATGGCTCAATGTTTAGAAATTTTGAAATAAACAATGATTACTTGTTTTAATAATTAATGTGTCAAAAATTTTAGTACTAAAAAAAATATAAACTATTAAATTTTATGAAGAAAGTACAATTATTTTTTACATTTTATTGAAATAAATAATTCTTTTATTAAGTTACATTTATTTTAATTTCGCTTAAATGACGTCTGACCCTATCAATTCTTAATTCAATAAAGAGAAATCATATTCGCCACAGAAATATGATATATTTTAAATCAAATATATAAATGTTCTAATTTTCCCACATTCATATTTCATGATATTCGCACTCCAATAATGTTTAAAAAGAGGACGTAGCTGAATTTTCTAAAGCGGATTTTAAAATGGATTTACATATGTCTCTGTCGGATATGGAAATACTTTTTAAGCGTTAAAATATCTTCATGTTTCGCCAATTCGCTTAACGTTTTCAATTTAAGTTGCAAATAAATAATTAATTAATAATTCTTTACAAAATGCTATCATATTATTATAATAATAAAAAAATGTATTATTTTACTTCATTAGATATTAATTAATAATTAATTAATCATAATTAATATTAATTAACTAATAATAACCGTTTCCCTGTCATAGATTTAAGGTTGTTTAAATAAGCCAAATCTTTAAGAAATTGCTGAATTAACTTCTAATTAGCTGAATCATTTTCCTGATATAATTTTAAGGAAATGAAAAAAGTGGATGAAAATCGGTTAATATTTCCATTAATTAAGTAAATCTTAATGTGCATGTGAAATTACAAGAACTCTCAACTAGCATTGAAGATATGATCCGATTTTCATCAACAGTACTGTTTAGCACAGTACGTATAGAGAAAGACACACCTGTGAGTTATATGTGAATCTTAATTCGCTACTATTTATTACTAAAAAATTTTGAGGAAAACAT
>NC_046666.1:73399406-73413279 GCF_010883055.1 Belonocnema kinseyi | reverse complement strand
AGGTACTTGACGCCGAAGTTTGCAGTAGGAGAAAAAACGCAGTAGAAATCCGGCCGAAGTTACTGCCTACTGCTTCCTCCGGCGGCCGGAGGAAGCAGGAGCCGAAGTTTAAAACTCGGGTCCGGCAAGCAGGAGGACTTGCCTGCCGGAGGGCAAGCAGTAGCCGAAGTACTGCTTTTCCCATCTCTAATAATTAGTGCGAAATCATATTAAAAATTATAGCCAGAAGTTTCAGACATCTAAACAAATTATAATTGTTATTACAAAATTAGTCAACAAAGGGGAAGAAACACCGTTTGTTAATTGTTTAAAAAAATTTTATAAAAAAATACATACTGTTGCTTCTTTGAAGAATAAACTGCGGACATGTTACCAATACTTCTTATTACGATACTTGGTTATTAAGAAATAATTGGTAATTACTTTATAAGTCGTAATAAATAAATGCATTACCTCCCCTTTTTCAAACAGATATATTTCGTTATTTCAAAAGAATCAATCATTAATATCCTTCCAGTAGTACTTTGTTACTTTATGTTACTGATAGATAACAATTTATAATTTTTGTAAACAAATTTCATTAAAAAATGCGTAATTTGGCCATTTTTTAGTAGAAAGAATGCATCTTTCCAGTTTTATCCATCAAATGGGACTTATCATAACAATTTGTTGTTATATATCAATTTATAATTTTTTAACTGCAGTGAACAAGGAAGTGAAGCCACGTTTTAAGGGAAAAGCCTTATTTGTTTTGATGAAAACAGTAAAAATTGTTGAAAAATAAAGCTATGTTATTATCCGGAAAAAACTATTTATTATATTAATGACTCGATTTAGGGATTTTTCAATCATTATCAACAATGCTTAAAAAATATTGATGACATGAACAACATGACGGTACGAAGAAAATTTGTTTAACATTGGTTATAAGTGTTGAGAAATGAAAAAATCAAGTTATTGATATAAACATTTGTTAATAAGGTGTTTCCATTAAAAAAACGGCCTTAATGTATAATTGTTTAAAAAATTGTGTACATCCATCGTCATTTTAAAAAAGAACCTTATAAGTTGAAAAATTAGTTACTTTTAAAGTTGAAGAATTCCAGAAACACACGTGTTATATTTTTTCTTCAAACATAGAGATGTATATCATACGTTGAAGTATGATTTCCCATAAAAAATCAGAAAATTACACCTTTAACCTTAACTCAGAAAAACGCTAATAACTCCTGAAATAAATGCGACAATCTGGTCCCTTTTCAATTATTTATTTCATTTTTAATAAACAAGTATCATGAAAAGAGGCATTGTTACCATACCTGCAGTGAAAAAAAAGAATTCCGTGAACTGAAAAAGGACCGCAATAGAAATTTTTTTTACATTCTCACCCTAATGAGAAGGTATTGGTTTTATGCAAAATTAGACTTAATCCTTTTTGA
The DNA here is from genome assembly GCF_010883055.1 of Belonocnema kinseyi. Taxonomy (NCBI): domain Eukaryota; kingdom Metazoa; phylum Arthropoda; class Insecta; order Hymenoptera; family Cynipidae; genus Belonocnema; species Belonocnema kinseyi. Next base: position 73,411,840 of record NC_046666.1, on the reverse strand, counting down.
TCAAATTTTCCCGTTTTAAGACCCCCTGAGTAAGAAGAAACTAATTTTACGAAGGTGTCTGTATCCATAAAATTTTTGGATAAACGCCATAAGCTACGAAAAGATAAATAGACCAAAGTTGTTCACTCAAGAAAGAGCAACACATTTCTTATTAATCATTTTTTTTATAAGACTGGAAGTTTTTGTTTTAACCATCAAAAACCACACTACAAAGAAACAAATTAAGTTTTTTGATAAAAAAAACATAAGGTACAATTAAATGTTTGATAAAAAAAATTGTTTTTAAATTAAATCTGAAAATATGCTCTTAACCTTCTTTTCTCACGAAACACGTGATGAGAATGTGTTCGTTAACAATAGAGAATTCACAATAACTAAATTTAAATCGTCGATGGTTTGGCCTTTTATTTTAAAGGTCCTATGCAAAAATGTGGGGCACGTACAATGATCGAGCGCGAATTATCGAACGTTGAGAGCGAGATCCAACAGGTGCGCGTCCCGAGAGTGGGCCAAACCCGCGGGCCGCGCGCGCGGCGCGCGTTCAGAATTTACACTCGCCGCAGGTAAATTTGTTTACTTTTGTTTAAATAGTTAGAAATCATTTTGTGTCTTATAAGAATGGTACACAAAAGTTTTTAGCAAGAGATTTATTGTCGATTATGTTTAAAAACTAAAACGAAACTAATCTGTTTAAAAATGGCGACACTATATGCATTCATTAAAAAAATTCGTTTAAACAATTAAAAATTGGTGTTCAATATTTATAAATTTCTAGTATCGATTGTTCGTCCTAAAAAACCCCACTTTTGTTTACCCATTTGTTTATAACAATTGTCCAATTTTGTATGGATCTGTGACTGCTGTACATCAGTTTGAATAAGCACCTTTGAAAACAAAAGTGTTTTTAGTTCATTTTCCTTTTTAAATAAGGCAAATTGAATGAATTTGTCAAAAAGTGGTGTGTCAAGTTTGTTAGAAAGCTTGTAAGCTACAATTTAAAAAAATAACATCCAATTCGGTCGAACAATATAGGCTAATATTTAATTCTCCATGGGGACACATAACGCGCCATGAAGATCCCCTAGGAACTAAACATTGTTTTATCCCGTCCAGACTCTAATATTCAAACAGCATCGAGCAAAATTCTCATGATGTTTAAAATTAGTATCGAAGCTAAGGAGCAGAAGTTGGAAGATATGGAAGTTGAAACAAATCAAGACGAACAGAGAGACCACAAGAGACAGTCAGATGACTCAAGCTCAAAAAAGTAATCATTTTGTATTCAAACTATTAAATAAATCTAATCATTCTAAAAAACCTAGTAACTACTTAATTTATAATATATTAGCTCGGAAGATTATCAAAAATATAAGGCTGAAAGGGCAGAAAAACTGAAAAAAGTAATTCAATATGGGATTGATCTTCAGAAAGAAAAATATGCAAAATGTAAATTATGTCCAAGATCGAAAGATGAGGAACGGATTATAAAAATGAAATTCGGTAACACTAGCGGTTTAAGAAGACACTTCAAAACTCAGCATAAAGAAGTTTACGAGGATATCTATGGACCAATATTACTATCGAAACCCGAAAAATCAAAGGTTTGCTCCATTTCATTATAATTAGCTATTTTAATGCAATTTATAATTATTTTTTATAAAAAGTCGGTACAGCTGATTGTATAAACACTGTTTAAAATATTATTTCTAACCAAATTTAATTACTTAATTTCCTTCTAGCATCAATTCGAGCAAGAGAAATTCGATCGCATGTTGGCGGATTTAGCAGTAAAAAGAAGCAGTATAAAAGAATGTGTTTTTACACTTGAATCCGGAAGTCAAGGTACCGAAGAGAAACAGAATGAAATCTTTAATCTTCGCTCAGTTTAACGAAATGCAAGAGGTGATTTTGGAGATCCTAAAAGAAAATAGATCTAAAATTGCATTCACACTTGACGGATGGACTTCAATCACTAATAAATCTTACTGCGGTATCACCGGTCATTTTTTTGATGACGAGTGGATCCTGCATTCTTTAGTAATTGACTTTCTTCCAAGTTATGGAAAGAGCAAGGGGAAAGACATAGCCAAAGTATTTCTGTGTAACTTGCAGAAGTATGGAATTGTAGAAAAACTACAAGGAATAACAGTTGATACTGCATCCGCGAATACAACATTTTTTGATCAACTTTTCAATCTGATCAATTCAATAATCGGATCGAGCATTGATTCACAAAATTTGCAGTTTCGATGCTTTGCAGAAGGCTTAAAATTAGCTGTGCAAGAAATGCTTAGAAAACTGGATGTTGATGATGTCTCTGACGAAACTGACAAATCTGTTGACAAAGTTGAAGAAAGCGATGAAGACGATGAAGCTGATGAAGAACTAAAAGTGATACCGAGACTGAGGAAACTCTTCAGAAAAATAAGAAGATCTGAAGGATTACGTGAAAAGTTGAAATGTTGTTGCGTTACTGTCAGTGAAACCATGTTCTGTGAGAATATAGATGTATCAATGAGTTGGGATTCAACCCACCGTATGATTAAAACTGCAAGTCGAATAAAGAAAGCCTTGGATTTGTTATGCATGATGAATCCAAGTTTGCAGAAACTGTCCATCAGAGATTCTGAATGGCAACTTTTAAATGAGTTTGAAAAGTATCTACGTCACTTTAAAGCACTTTCGCATCTTTTTTCCGAAGATAAGCATGTCCCCTTTCCGTCAGTCGTTGTCGGGTTTAATTTACTTTTAGACAAAATAGAGTCTTCAATCCTGACTTTAAATCTAAAATGGAATATAACTGATACTGAACTCAAACTTATAGAAGCCCTACAATCAGCTCTGGAGCAGCTTCTAAAACATTACAGAAAGGCTAACTGGATTTATAGCGCGGTGCTTATTCTGGATCCTAGGCACAGATTCTTAACATTTGAAATGACTGATTGGGGTAAAGAAATGGCAAAGCAAGTGAGACAAAAATTCGAGAAGTTATATGAAGACTTTTACCTTCCTTCGCAGGTGCAGAATGAACTTGTCATTCCCGTTAAAAACAATGAGGATATATTGAGTGACGATGAAGAATTAGACGTCAATTGTTTATATACTGATCAGAATTATTCTGGTGGTTGGAGAGAGGAATTCGAAAGTTATTTAACATCACCACGAGTTAAAATTGTTTCTAAATTTTAAGGAAAGGAAATATTTTAATTTATTGAGATAACCTGGCCTACATTTTTATTGACATTATATCAGGTTTGATCTGAAACTCTAAGATGAAAATAAAATTTTATTCGTTTCTTATAATTGAAAGTAGTTTATAACCACTTTTTATAAGTAAGAAATAAATTGGAACAAAAGAAAAACCATGACCATAATTACTCCATCAGGGTAGCACCGTAATTATGATATAACCGTAAGGGTAAATTTAAATACATAACTCAGTTGACATTTTTTTGTGATGAGACTTTCAGAACGCCTTTATATAGTCAAGAAGATATTTTAATGGTTCAAAAAATGTTATTTCATATTAAAAAAGTACAAAACTAACAAATTTCTAAAATTTGATATCTGTCATGATCGAAAATTCTTTCGAGGTTTAGTTTTTTTCTATGTAAATAACAATCTATTTTGATCAATGTTTCAATAAAAAATGCAATATTTTTTCAAGGAAACAAATGATCAATGAAGGACAAATGATCAATATGAATTTATAAAGGAAAATGTGCTATTTATGAAAAATACTGCCAATTCAATTATAGAACATAAATAGTGCAATCAATACTAATATTTAATTATTATAAATTATATGTATAATCATTATGAATTCGTAATTAAGGAGTAAATTACCAAAAGTAAATAAGTTCATTGTTTTTAATTAAACACAAAAATTCTGTATCTTGAAAACAGAAGATGGCACCTGAATTCTAATTATCAAATAATAATTAGTTAGCATCTTCATTAAATATCAGACTAAGAAATAATATTTAGCTTGTCCCATATTGCAATAATTAACAGAAATAGAATTGATTTATTATAAACTTTCGGTAAAGTATAATGAACAATTTTTTTGAAGTTTTGAACGTATTTGATCCTCTCTAATGATTTTTTTGTTTACAAAATATATTTTTGAAACTCCATTGCATTATAAAATACTATTACATAAAAAAAATAAATGGTCACCCAATGAAATAATATTATTGACTTAATTTGGTTCATTACAAAAAAGTTGGATAATATGAATAAAATTTGTGGTAAGTCGATTAAACTGCGGTTGGCTTACATCTTACAACGAACCAAAATTCTTTACTGATTCATTCTGTTAATCTTAACGAATATTTGGCAGTTTAGAAAAATATTTTAATAGAATTTACTATGTTTAACTAATCAAATATTTCTCTTGTATTAAACAAATATATTTCGTTGTGCATACAATAAGAAAATGTTGTAGTGTTTTGATTTAACGAAATATATTCTCGAGTGTCGAAATAATATTGAAGTATGATAGAAAAATGCAGGTTTCTCTGAAGATATAGAAAATGTTTATCTCTTTTTTCGTAATGGACTTATTCATTTTTGGCCGTCTGCTTCTTAAGTGTGACCATTTCGCATTTTTGAACAAAATGTTTTCCTTACTGTAATTTATTAACAAGTAATATAATTAGAAGGAAAGAGTTTTAATTGTCATTGTTCACTTAACATTAGTTATTTTTCTAAATGGCTATTTTTTCACTTTTTTTCGATTTTACGAAGGGCGGACTTGAAACATGCTAAGGAGTATAGATAGAGAATGACATTGCAGTCAAGGTTTTGAGATATCCCAACCTAAATGTGCAAAAACGCGATTTTTACATATATTTGAGGTTCTACAGGATTGTCACTGGATTTTTTTCTTCAAAATTGTTCAATGCATCTCAAAGAATAGGACTTCATCTTTAAAATAAACTTGAGTTTATCCCGATATCTTTATTTTTCACTAAGATATGACAATTTGAAGTTCAGGTCTGAGCTACTCATGCATTGGGAGTGCACTGGACGAACTAAGAGCAAACCACGTGAACTTTAAATTGTCATATTTCAGTGAAAAATAAAGATATCGGGATAAAATTAAGTGCGTTTTAAATAGAAAGGCTTAGGTGATCCACCATTTCTATTTCCAGATTCGGTTTCAGCGATCCAAAATCTACGCGAAATGAATGAATGTTATGAATAAGAGAACAGGACAGCATGCCAAAGGTAATGGATTTATATCACCCGGATTGTTGTGGGTTAGAATGAAAGTAAGAATCGCAAGATTAATAGTCATAGCGTGCTACACCTCAGTGGAATGCGAAATAGACAAAGTAAAATATGCCTTCTGGGACTGTTTATATTATATCATAGGTACTTGCGATCATGATGAAAAAATCATTCCACTAAGAGATATGAATGGTTGGGTCGGTGTCCAACGTCAGTGAACAGAAAGGGTGCTAGATGATTTTGGGCTCAGAAAACAAATAGCAGATCCGACACATACTTATTAGGTTATGTTTAGAAAACGGCTTGTTCATTACTAATACTTGAATTGGGCATAAAATTATCCACATGTACACCGGGTGCACAGGAGATAGTCACAGTATAATTTACTTTGTTGGTACTGATATAAGACTAAGAGAACTAGTAAAATATACAAGAGTTATGAGGGGTTATGCATTTAGTACTGAACATTACATTATAGTCTAAAAATGAACTTGGGTCAAGGATGGAGACCAAGAAAGCCTAAAAGACGAAACAAACGCGAATTAAAATCGAGAATTCCAGAAACCGGAATTGCAAATAGATTTTCTAAATATGATATACAAACACATAAAAATGACAACTTGGGAGACCCTAATACGGAATAAAGATATAGAGGGCACATGCACTACTTTGCCAGAATGTCTGGTGATGCGTGGCGTAATCATTAAATCCTCGCAGCCGTCTACGAAAAGAAGCAAGCGTGTCAAGGAAAGTTGGACATCAGAGGCATTCGTTAAGAAGAGAGAAATAGACTTGAAAATGATTACAGAGACAGAAAGAAGAAAGTAAAACCGCCAGTCAAGAAAATTAAATATAAAATCAAAGCAGAAGAAGAAAAAAAATGCAAATCGATTCTGAAGGAAGCATGAAAATGTTTTATAAATTGGCGTCGATCAGTGTAAAAGGAAGTAGAAGTACAAAATTGTTCAGTCTGAGAAATAGCGAAGGTGAAATTCTATATGATACAGACAGCATACTAGAAGCTTTGAGAAACTCTTTTAAGGAATTATTAGAAGGTATATTTATAGAGCAACACAACTGCGACATCGAAAACGATACTTTGAAACACCCGGCTTACAGTGTTTGTGCTTCTGAGGTTAAGGTTATAATTAAAGAACTTAAAGAATGGTTAGGCTGCTTTTGTAGATAGTATTAACGCTGAGATGTTTAAATATGGAGGGGACTTCATAATTCACAATTTGTGTGAAGAAATCAAATTATAAATCGAGATAGGATAAGTACCAGATGTCTGGAAAAAGGCGAATGTCGTCCCAGTGTACAAAAGAAAGGGAGATAAAAACAACTGCAATAATTACAGAGGTATCAGCTTATTAAGTAACGCGAGTAAAATATATTTAAAAATACTTATTCATAAGTTAATGGAAATAACACAAGAATATATATGAGAAGTCCAAAGTAGATTTATGCTAGGAAGATCATGTACGGATCAAATATGTAACTGAAAACAATGTACAGAAAAAATCTTGAAAATAGGAAAAAAGTTTTCTGTGCATTTGTTTACCTAGAAAAAGCATTTGACAAGGTGGAGAGAAGTAAAATTTGGAAAGTCCTTAAAGAGTACGGAACTGCATGGCTTTTACAATCAATGAAATCAATATATGCAGGTAGAAGCGCGAGTGTAAGGGTTAAGAAAACTGAGGCGCTGGTTAGATATTATGCAAGGTGTTAGATAAGGATCTTTATGTCTTCATGGCTATTTATTTTATTCATGGTGAAGTGTCTAAGAATGGCCCTCTTCGACGAAGAGGGTGTGGATCTCGAAACAGTAAGGGTACGTGGGTTAATGTTCGCTGAGGATAAGGTTGTTATGGCAGTGTCTATCGAAGACTTACAAAGAATGTTGAATAAACTAGATGCAAGCATGAAGAGCATGGGCCTCAAAATTAACGCAAATAAAACAAAAGCTGTGGTGTTCGAAGGAAAGAGTGAGAAAATACTATGCAATATTGTATTAAATGATGAGAGAATTGAACACGTTGAGAAGTTCGTATACCTTGGTAGCTTATTTACTAGGGACCGAAAGATAAATGAAGAGTTAAATAGACTTATAAATGAAGATACCTGGACATACCAAGAAAAAGGTAAGTATGGTAAAACGCTTATGGACAAAGTTAGTAACATAAGAGTTCTAAAATAATGTGGTATAGATGAGACACTATTTGACAGGAATAAAAGAAACTTGTTGAGATTGTTTGTGCATGTTAAGAGAATGAATGATGAATGACTGACGAAACAAGTATATCAACGTAAAGTAAATGGCACCGTACCCAAAGCCAAACCGAGGCAAGAATGGTTAGAATGTTTGAATGAAGCCTGAAACAAAAGAGCCTGCATACTAATGGACCTGAGTTGAAAGCTTTACATGATGACTTTGTGAAGCATTTCACCTAAGGTGATCGCTAGGGAAATTGACTAGCGACCTAGGTTGAGCAGTCTTTCGTAACGAACGTATTATTTAAATAAATAACACGGGAGTTCTAGATCAATCTAAAAATCTATACTCCCTCCCACCCAGTAACGCCTTCTAAAACAGAGGTCCGGGGTTCGATCCCTGAGCCGGTACCTCTGGAAATTTTTCTATGTACCTCTACCCAGGTTATGGTGGTTCGGAACCCACCCGAAGCTGTAAGTCCCCACATCGTGCACTTGACTGCAACCCAGTCCGTCAATGATGGGGTAAAAAACCAGGCTTTGTCCAATATGTCGGGGCATACTGCTCTCATCAAATCACTTGATTGAATTGTAAAAATGCGTTCGTGAGTGATGATATATACCGGGACAGCGCCGTGCAACATAATCAAATAAAATCCAATTCTACATCAAAAAATGCCTTCGATATGTTGGGCAGTAACCATCTTAAGTCTATGACAACATTTAAAATGCCTTTAAAATAATAATAACATTGAAAACTGAATTGAATTTCAAGAGGCATCGTTAAAACGGACAAGTAGTTGGCAAAAGTAGTAATTAAGATTTACATAGAAAATTTTAAAAAAATGACCCTCGCTACCCGAAATAGAATCTTTCAATTTGCACTCTTAGAGATAGAATCTTTCAATTAGCATACTCCGAGCGTTCCGAAATAGAACCTTGCCATTTGGACACGTCGATTATCTTTTTGTTCTGTGCAAAGTTGAAGTGAAAATTAATAAAAGTGCAGAGCGAGATGATACAAATGTTTAGATTTCGGGATGATATACCTAACGATATTAGCTGATGTTTCTACAAAAATGGTTTCTTTCTTGAATTATAAATAAATTATATACATATAGATCATAATGAAATTAAAAATACGGTTAATTCCCAAAGGAAAGCAATCACACTTTATTCTCCTGCAAATATTAATTATAATTCCGGTCTTCCGAAAAATCTGAAATCAAAATTAAAAGTGGTTTAAAAATCTCAATATTACACTGAAACAAATATTATATTCATGAAACTTCAATACCACATTAAAACGAACTTAAAAATGTGATTCAATTTACAACAAAATAAATTTTTTTAAGGATTATCTCTTTAAATCTAAATTATTTTAAGCACTATAAGTTAAATATGAAAATCTTGCTACGTACCCAAAAGAGATAAATAAGAAGCTTTGGTCTTGTACCCAAAGAAAGTAGAGTGGGTATTGGAATACGGATTTTCATCTTTCGAGGAGTTTCGCATTCTTTGCTGAAATTCTATTTTCTCCTTTCTGCAGTTCAAGTTTGTCATAAAATTCATTATGTTGACACACATATTGAAAGCCATATTTGTCTCCTTCGTTTCCATCCAAAAGTCTCCAGCGCCCGTTATTGCCATTCTTCCCATTTCCATATAGAAGACTCGGCCTCGGAATCCACATCGTTTTATAAATTGTAGCTGTTGAACATAAAAAACTGACATAAGATTAGCACAGTATTACAATTTTAGTCCTATCACGGGGCTTATATTGAAAATAAATGTTCATACGGTTTTTGTGTTTGATATGGAAAACTGTTGATATTTTAACTATTTTTTACGCGATGTGAAGCTTAGAATAAAAATATTGTAAAATTTCAATATCTAGACTCACACTGACTCTAAGTATAGCAAAAAAGTAAAATAGTTTGGAAATCTGTATATTAATGGTAAATCTTTTTCAGGCTTATTTTGCATAAAATTATTCCTGAAAAAATAGATTACTTTTCAATATTAAATACAATTTTTAAATAGAAACACTAAACTCATAATTCGTTCCAATCTGCAGGGTTTGCTCATGAGTATTATAAGAGTTATTTTAATTGAGTTCTAAATAATTAACATCAATTTCTTAAAATAAGTCTTTTCATTTTTTTAAAGAATGAATTTTAAAGTGGGCAATTTTAGAAATGTATTAATTTTTCGGATCATTATTTTTTCCCTCTAATAAAATCGAATAATCTAAATAGACTGGTTCAAAATCAACAACAAACAATTAATCAACTTTTTTGTATTTATGAAAAATTGGATTCAGACGAAAATTAAAAAAATTGGCAAGAAATTCAACTGCTTGTCGGACAATTGAACTACTTTTTTAATAATAGATTTTTTAAACGAAAATTCTTCATCTTAGTTATAAATTTATTTATTTATTTGAAAATTGAATTGTTTGGTTGAAAATTATACTTTTTCTTTCGGTTGAAAACTTACTTTTGCAACTGAAAATGCAAATATTCTTTGTTTAGTTTGAAATTCAAATGATTGGTTAAAAATGTATGTATTTTGTCAAAAATTCATCTGTTTTAGTAGTAAATAATTCCTCCTGGTTGAAAACTCAACTATTTGGCGAAAAATGGATGTATTTGATTGAAATTTATCTTTTTTAGTACAAAAATAGTATTCTTGGTTGAAGATTCATAATTGTAGTTGAAAATTCATCTCTTTGCTTAAAAATAAACTTTTTTGATGAAAATTCTTATTTTCTGGTTGAAAATCCAACCATTTTAAAGAAAATACATTTTTTAAATTGAAAATTAACTTTTTTAGTATAAAGTTTATTTTCTTAGTTTAAGATTAATAGTTTCTCTTTGATTGAAAATGAAGTCTTTTTTTGACAATTCATATTTTCGGTCTAAAAATTCAACTGTTTTGTATAAAATTCGCTTTTTTATTGAAAATTAATTGCTTTTAATACAAAATTTAAGTATTCCACTTTTTGTTAAGATTTTATCGAGTCGCTTGATGATACTCGACTATCTTCAGACTAATCGTTGTCTAACCACTCTAACCCAATGATTCTTTAAAGAAAAAGAATTTCTGATAATTAATGAATGGTTCTAAGGCAAATTGACAATTTTCGCGAGACTTTAAAAATAAAATTGCATGAAAAAAAATTGAATTAAATTTCACTTATTTCAAATATGGTTCGATCTTCTTTTTTCTTTAAATAATTAAAAAGTTTATAAACTATCCAAAGGTAATAAACAACAAATAAAACTCAAGGCAAAAATGCTTGAATAACTTTGTTGACAAAGAGTTATTTTTTGTAATACGAAAACCTCCATGAAACGCTCAGTTTTCGATTTATTCGATTGTTTTATCATACTTTCTTAATAATTTTTAATGCGAAATAACAGTTCCTAAATAAGCTTTTCATATATGTGAAACAAAGAATTGAATTTCACTTATTTCAGAAAAGGCTTCTTACTTTTGATCTTTAAATATTCAAAACGTTTAAAAGCGATCCAAAAGTAGTAAATACTAAAGAAAATTAAGTACAAAAATGCTTTAATAACCCCATTCGTCAAAACGCGAAGTAACATCATTAAGCCATTTCCCTTTCGGGTTAGGCGTGACTCACTCGGCGGGGAAGGAAGTAATGTGAGGAAGGGTTTATAGAATTTTTAGATTGACCTAGAATTTTCATGTTATTTATTTAAATAACACGTTCGTTCAGCAACACTGCTCCAACCCAGGTTGCTGATCAACCTCTCTAGAAATCTCCTCCTACTGACACTCTTTTTATTAACTATTTGCCGCCATATTTTTCTGTCCTGGCATGCTTCTCTAGCTTCTTTCACGTCCATGCATTTTTTCATGCAAGCTCTCGCGTTTCTGTGGCTTCTTATGTCCTTCTAACTAGGGTCTCATTCACACATTCTTACCATTCTTTCCGCTGTCTGCCTCTGGGCACGTTTCCAATTACTTTACCTTGATACACTTGTTTCGTTAGTCGTTCATTTCCGGGATTTGATTAGCGCCTGGATAATCGAAAAGAGCGAGAAGATTGGAGGTGTAGGGCATATAGTTGAAATAGACGAAAGTGCCTTCGGAGTAAGGAAGTATAACAGAGGTCGAAAAAGTTGTACGAGATGGATTGTCGGTCGTTTTGACCGTACCACGAAAAAGTGCTTCTTGACATTTGTGTGATTTGGGATACAAGCACTCAACTTTCAACCATTCAAAAAACTTTGTGAGTCCTAACGACCAAAGCGTTCATAATCAAAACATTGAGTCTCACTGGTCCAAAATCAAAAGGAACTTACGCAGGCGGCTCGGAAAAATGTCAGTTAGTTGGACTGAACATTATATAGTTGAGTATGTTTGGAGAAATGTGTTCAACGGTAACGACTATCTTTTTTTTTAGATAATTTGTCCTTTTCAGGACAAAAATCGGCCCTTTTCGGGGTCAGCACTTTTTTTTTTAACGAAAGATTTTTTATTGTTCTCATCCATGTTTTTTTGGTTTCTGTTACTTTATACTTTTTTCAGGATTTACAGCAAAATTGAATCATTTAAAACCTACAAGTCTGAATTTAAAATTGATCAAACTTGAACACTGCTTTGCTCTGCACTTTAAGTCTGAATTTGTAATTGATCAAATTTGAACACTGCTTTGCTCTGCACATTTTTTCACAGATACGTTGGGAATGGCTTTATAAAGATATTGTAAAAAGTCCCCAAACATACGTGTACGGCAAAGTTCCGAACTTCTGGAAAGTGTTAAACAATAACATGTTTTTTAAAATTACTCGAGAACTGTTGATTTTAGGTCGAAAATAGTGATGTGAAAAAATGTTCATAATTTTATAGTGCATAAAAAAGGTTCTATCTATTGTGGACTTATTATCAACGTCTGCGCTATGAAATTGGATTAGCTGCACAATTCTTCTATTTCTGAACAAATAAAATAAAATCTC
>NC_046666.1:73396315-73399306 GCF_010883055.1 Belonocnema kinseyi | reverse complement strand
GATCAATCTGAAAAATCTCTATCCCATCCACACACTACTCCTTTCCCCTGCCGAGTGAGTCACGCCTACCCCGAAAGGGAAATGGCTGAATGGTGTAATAATCAGACCTGTAGCAACTCTATAGTAATACTTGTACTTTTGGATTTTGAATTGCAGACAATCGTTCCCGGAGTTATCGCATGCTCATCGCAAGCAATAATAAAAAACGTGTTTTGCGGGAGCGCCATATTTTCCCAGTCTGCTTCAATAGAATGTTGTTAACATTACCAAAAAGAATCTTGACATAGTAGATTTAACCCCTAAATGAGATTGTAAAAAGATGCTTAGGGAATAAAGTACAAATTAATCCGAGTTATAGACATTTTAAAATTATGTTATATTTATTCTTAATTGTCTTATTCACTGCGTTTGAAAATAAAAAATTCATTTTTGTAATTATGATTTTTTATAGGTTCTTAAGGATATGTTTGTAATTACTCTTATTCAAATTATCAAGCAGAATATATTTTTCATAAAATAAACAGATGGCTTAATGTGCATTGCATTAATTTTATTTTTATTTTTGAAACTTTCCTCATTGAGAACCTGCATTGCAGTGACGTCACGGCCACCCGAAGGCCAATTCTATTGTCGGGAAAAGTGAACAAAAAAATTTCGAAGGGTTCAATATTATCGAAAGAGGTAACCGTTCTCGCCCCCGCTCCCATTGCTGCCATTAGGACTCATAATCACTGCTGCTTCCGATATCATAGCTTAAATTTTGAAATTTACTTGTTTAAAGCTTTAAAAGAGGCCCTAAATATTATTATTCTGTCCTACAAATTGGAAAATGTATTGTATGAAAATGGAGGAACACTTACAAGAAGTTTCATCTCAAAAGCATCCAATTAAACATATCAAATTGTACACTGAAGTTGAGTTCATTTTATACTGATAGTTTGTCATGCAAATGACTTAGTCGTTTTTTTTTTGTTAACAGGAACCTGCATTTGCTCCAGTACAAATCGCCTGATATATTTCAGACTTTTTTCCAGGATATTTGAGATTTTATTTTATTTGTTCAGAAATAGAAGAATTGTGCAGCTAATCCAATTTAATAGCGCAGCCGTTGACAATACGTCCACAATAGATTGAACCGTTTTTGTGCCCTATAAAATTATGAACATTTTTTCACATCACCATATTCGATCTAAAATCAACAGTTCTCGAGTAATTTTAAAAAACATGTTATTGTATAACACTTTCCAGAATTTCGGAACTTTGCCGTACACGTATGTTTGGGGACTTTTTACAATATTTTTATAAAGCCATTGCCAACGCATCTGCGAAAAAGAATGCTACTTTTACTATCTCTTTCTAATGTCTCCCTTTCTAATTGCACCTGCTACTGCTTGCTCCATGGTTCGCATCCGTGTTCGCTGTAGCTAGTGTAGCTAGTGTAGTAGCATGTAGAAGACTGTACTGTCGGGACTCGACTCGGATGGAACAATAGGCCCCCAACGAGCAGATTTCTAACGCATTGTGTTCTAAATCGCAGTTGTGGTACCCTATAGCTTCATCTCCGAATAGTCCCCTAAAACAGCCTTTTAAAGCCTCTAGTATCCCGTCTGCATCATATAGCATTTCTCCTTTACTATTTCTCATGTTGTCAAATTCTGTACTTTTGTTTCCCTTAATTTTTTTGTATGAAGTAGTTTCTTGCTTACTTCAAAGTCGTTTTGTATTTTCTTCTCTTCTGTTGTTCTAATTGTATCTTTACTTTCCTAACTAGTCATTTAGTTATCCTCTTTTTGTATCTGTGATCATTTCTACGTTTATTTCTTTACACATTGCTAAGACCTGTATTGTTCAAAGTTCTCCTTCTTTTTTAAAGACCCAAAGATTGACCAATCATGCTTTTGTGACCAGGCGCTAAAATTTTTAATATTCAAAATTAATTTGGAAAATTACTACAGTTAAACCTAGTTCTTACAAACTAGTTTTAACTGATATTTTCAGTTAAAACACCAAATAAAATGGAATCAAAAAAACTTCGGGTTTTTACAACAACAAAAAAACGCGGTAATTTCGCGTTTTAACTGATTGCGGGTATAAACGGTAACAGACATAAGCCGTTCAAAAAATATCTAAGACTTATTCAAATTCACAGTTTTCGATTGATCTAACTCTTGCTTATACTTTTTAACTTGGCTTGTAATTTAAAATAATAATTCCTAATCAAGAATGGAAAATATGTGTAAGTCATAAAAGCAAATTGGCTTCAAGTTCCAACTGATTTAAATTTTCATTTTATTTGGCACAGCACGCATTGTTAAGAAAACTTATATATCCAAAATATATTATTTTCTATCCAGAAACTTAGAATTTTAATTCAATTAATTTAATTCCGATCATACACTAATGTTCCTAATAGAGTCTATTAGAGATGCAATTTTTTACTTAGGCAACTTTCGATAAAAAATAACGTAAGGTATAAATACCTAATAGATTCACCTTGAATGCTGAACTTTGAATTTTGATCCAATTAATTTAAATTCGATGATCTGCTAATAATCCTAATGCAGCCTATGAGAGAAGCAAGTTTGTACTTTGTAACATTTAGAGTAAATGAATACCTCATTGGTTCCGATTAGAACTTATTAGAAAAATATAGCAAAATGACTATTTGTTTTCGAAAGTCTAATAGCACCACATAAAAAGATTTTTTCTATTCCAATTTCGCTTCCAATAGCAGATTAAACACCGAATACAACCAGTGAGTGTCCAAATTGAAATAAAAAACTTGTAAGAACTATTAAAAACCATATGGGAATGTAAGCGTATCCAAAGTATTATCTAAACCAGTGGTCGGCACTCTCTTGCCCTGGGCAGGGTAGCCTGCCCTGGCTACCCTGTGACCTACTGTCAGGGCAGTACCTGCGAGCTTGGCCAGACCACCCCTTTCCTCAAGGGTCCTTTGTTAGAAAATGGGAAAAAAATGTGACACTAAAA
>NC_046666.1:73368087-73396215 GCF_010883055.1 Belonocnema kinseyi | reverse complement strand
CTCACTCACACTAAGGTACATGAATAGACCGAAAAGTAGTAGAAAAAATTAAGTCGGGTGGAGCCTGACCATACCTGAAAATGAAGCAAAAAGTTTGCCGACAACTGATCTAAACGGTTTCTATTAATTGCTTAAGTGGCATTTTTGGTAGGGAAGTGCCTCATGGAGCCACGTTAAAGGCATGAATTTTACTTTTAATCTAATTTAATTCCTATTTTCCATTAAAATACCTAATAAAACCTCTAACAGAAGCAATTTCGTGCTTTTGCCATTCGCGAAAAACAGAACCTTATAGGTGTCTAATAGGATTCACTTCGAGGCATAATTTTGAATTTTAATGCGATCAATTCAATCCTTATTTGCAATTAAAATGCCTAATAGCACCTCTTTGAAAAGCAACATTGAACTTGCACCATTCGCGGGAAAGCAGATTCAAATAGGTGTCTATTAAAGCCAGTTTGAAGGCAAAACTTTGAGTTCAAATACGACTAATTTAATCTCGATTTGTCAATGAAATACCTAATACAATATCTTAGAGGAGCAATTTGAAACTTGTAAAATTTGCGAGAAATCAGATCATAATATGTACCTATTAGAGCCATTTGAAGGTATCACTTTGAGATTTAATCCGACTAATTTAATTTAAATTTTTCATTGAAATGCCTAACAGAACTTCTTAGAGCAGCAATTTTGGATTTGTGCCAATCGCGAGAAAGCGAAACCTAATAGATGCATCATAGAGATAATTTGAAGACAATATTTTTGGTTTTAAACTGATTAATTTAATTCAAATTTTTCATTAAAATTCTTAATACAACCTGCTATAGGATCAACTTTGAACTCTTGTCTTTCGTAAAAAAGAAGAAACTAATAGATATCATTTAAGGACACTTTCAACTCAGAACTTTGAATTTTATTCGGATAAATTGAATTCCATTTTCCATTAGAAGCCTGATAGAATCGAATAGAGAATCATCTTTTAGACAATTTCAGTCACATAGCCGTTTAACTACTGAATAAAACCTATTAGAAAATGGATTTAAAAAAAAGGCTCTGAAAAATCACTTGAAACCATATAGAAACATATCTGCTTCCTATATGTTTCTAAATGCTTTCTATCGATAACCTAATTGGCGTTTTTAATAGGGCTACCCAGGTGGTTTACAAATGTAAATTTCGCTGGCGTATCGCTGCCGCATCTACGATTCAACATTACAAAGCTTTCAGATTCCATCACGCTTGTCAGCAGTCGTCCTCTATGATTTAATTCCAAATCGCTACTTGTTCTAACGCCTGATAGTGGGGATCCCTCTACTGTCATAGGGTCCTGCTCATTGAGATCTCTCACTCTACAGTTGAATTACCCACCAATTATAACAGGCAGTTAGCTATCTCTCTTAGCTAAATTACGGAAAATATTAGAGAACATATGAAGGGTCCGCGGTTTAAACCTGTTAACTGATTTTTTTTCGAAATTATTTTTTTCTATTTTCTCGAACACTTTTTTATGCAGTTAATATCCCGCAAACGAAACAGAAAAATTCCTTTTAGTTTTTTTCGTGGATTTTCGAAAGTCCAGTTTAGGTTTTCATTATACCATTCCAATTATAAATATAAAATAATAAAAACGTTAATAAAAACGATTATACCTCTACTCGATCTCCGAATACTGTTATCTCTTTCTGCTGGGCTCTCAAGTGTTTGATAATTTCTGAGGAATGTTGTATTCACTTCCAATATTGCTGACAGTCATGTTTCCATGACTCCGATTAGATCGTAGGTTAATAGAAATTTTTGTTGATTTTTGTCCTGGTTCTATACGTTTTTGAGACCACTTATGTTCCAAAACACTAGTTTAAGTGGTTGTATTTTGTCCTTGGGAGGTGACGTTTTCTAAATGCTTCTGTGCTTGCTTTAAAATTAATAAAGCACTTCCTTGTCTCCTACCGATTTATCAGAGATAGATTGGTCCATATTGTTTCTCATGTTGTCGTCTTTTCTCTGGCAGTACTTCCTTTATGACTCATTCTTCGTCTCTTGTTTGTTTACAGCATTTTCCTTTGCCATCTACTCGCAAGGTTTTCCTTCTATTAATAGGAAATCACATCTGATTTGGGTCTCTATTTTCAGTTTCCTCAGTTCCTTGAAGAGCGGTACTACTATCTGCCCAAAAAATATAAGCACCTCGATTTTTGTACAGATTTTCATGAAAATCTCAGCAGGAAAAAATTCTAAAAATATGAGACAATATGCGTGTCACAGGTGAAGGTTTTGGCAATACTGGTACAGTGTTTCAAAGTGTTCTGCTGATTAGTGATGTATCCCTTTTTTTTGCATGGGGACTTAGGGACTGTGTAAACAGCCTGAGTACGAGAGAAGGTCGTATTGAACGCGTAGCAGTAGCGCCAGCAAAGTGCCCTACTGAGAATGCGGTTGCCTCGATTATCGTACAGTCTTCTGTACTTTACCAAAATGAAAATAATTTTTTAAACATTAAAGTGCAACTTTTTACTGATTGAAAATACATGCCATACTTTCAGAAGCCAGAAATGTGGAATTTGCTTCAAGAATCATCTCTGTACGTTCCTTAGTTCTTGGCATAATCATTTAAAATCAAAATACTGGTCCATAAAAACCTTGGCAGATTTTAGATCAGCGATGGTAATAGTAACTTCGAGTGTTTCTCTGATGAAAGTGGTCATATGCGACTGATAAACATGTGGGGATAAGCAGGATTATCCAATCACAAGAAAACCATGTTGTACCTTTTAACTATGTTCTCGTTCTTAATCTATAAATTCTGGATCTTCTGGAGTTGGTTTTTCAAAATATTCATCTCTTACTTGAGTTCTTCAATCTTCCCTGTATATTTCTCCAGTTCATCTTTTAGGGGGTATAATTCCTGTTTTACAATTTCTTCAATATTATCCCCGATGCATTGTCGAATTGAATTTTTCCAGGAATCTAGAATTCCTCCGAATTTTGAAACTGGCATTTTGTCTATTTTTGTGTTTTTATCTATGCTATCCTCCATCTTTTCTGGACTGTGCTTCCAAATCCTTGATGATGCTAGCGAATATTCACTTGGTTTAGTGCTGGATGCAGGCTCCACGCCGAGAAAACACACTATTTAATGTTGCCGGGACAAAATATACCGAAAATTCCTCTCAGATTTCACTGAGCTCAATTAATTGTTCACAAATTCGCGGAAAACTACAGAGCGATCCGACATACGTCTAGTCATACGTACGCTAAAACAGTGCCCCCTATTGAAAATTAATGATTTTTAATGGACATGTAATTATTTCATTTGTGGCTGAAAAATTCAACTCTTTGTTTTAAAAAGTATGTATTTCGTTGAAAATTTATCTTTTTGGTTGCAAATGAACTCTTTTGTTGAAAATTTAAATGTTTTGTAGAAAAAAGTTTTTTTCTAGATAAAAATGAATTGCTTCGAATACAAAATTTAAGTATTCCACTTTCAGTTAACAATTTTTTTTTTAGATTAAAAATTCCGCTACTTGGTGAACAATTTTTGAAGACTGGCGTTTGCGACAAAGACACCATTATACTATACCGAAATATCCACGGAAAGACGCGGAAAGCGTCCGATTTTGCATAATATACCGTGTGTCACTTGACAGCAACCCTTTGACAGCTTCATCCGCTGTGAAAGGGACCATTGCTGTATCGTGACATAATATACTATTGTTAAACATTCGATTCCTTTGGTAAGAAATTAATCTTCTTAGTAGAAAATGCAATTATTTGTTTCAAAATGTATGCATTTTGTTGAAAATTCGTTCCTTTTGGTAGAAAATGAATCCTTCTGGTTGTATATTCAACTAGTTAGCTGAAAATAAATCTATTTTTATTGTAAAATCATCTCTTTTGGTAGAAAATTAATCCTTTTAGTATAATATTCAGCTATTTGATTCAAAATTCATATTTTTTTATGAGAATTAACCTTTTTTTGGTAAAAAAATGATCTTCTTAGTTAAAAAACAAACTATTTGTTTAAAAATTTATGTTATTTTTTGTGGAGAATTTGTCTTTTTAATAAAAAATTAATTTTTTTAGTTGAAAATTCAACTATTGGGTTGAAAATTCATGTCTTTTGTTAAAAAACCTTATTATTTGTGAAAAATTAATTTTCTTGGTTGAAAATTAATTTTTCCGATTAAAAATGCAACTGTTTGGTTAAAAGACAGTCTGATTAGGTTGATGATTGAAATATTTGGTTAGAAATTCGTCTTTTTTTTTGTTAAATTAAAGCGTTTTTTATTTAAAATACTTGTACTTGCAAGAGGAGGTTGCAGGATGCGATTCGCCGATTTGACTGAGACTTTACAGGGCGAAATTATATCAAAATATATTATGTGCATATTTTTTCTTTTAATCGATTGGGCCTTAGTTTCCGAGATATCAGGGTTTTCGTATTTACCGTAGGAGTTTTCACGTAAATTACAAATCTCCAAACGAAATTAATCCATCACGCCAAGCTTTTAAAGGAAAAAAGGCCAATAAATAAAAACAATACAGTTGTTGATTTCCCTTCATTGAAAAGTTGTTAAACACTAATCACAAGGTAACAGATTTCATGAGATAAATAAAATTAAAGACTGAAATAACCCGTTTAAAAAAAATGGCAATAGTTAGCACTATAGTAAAGAAGAAAAAAAATAATACGAATTTAATTACTATTGACTTACAAAAAACATTTGTTTTAATTTTCTATCTGATGCCTCTTGATATAATTCTTTGTTATATTTAAAAATATTTACAAATATTTTTCGGTAAAGAAATACAAAGATAGAAAAAAAGATAAGAAATCATTGAAAAAAAGGTTCGGTTTGGAAGTGGATGATCCTTATGCAGTTTTTCATCTCATAATTTTAAAACTTGATATTTTTGAAAAAATCACGAAATTTTAGCAAGGAATTTTTGGGACTGTTAAATATATGCAATATATTTATTCTTTGATAAGTCAAAATTTTGAACAATTTTGTCACTTAAATTATAGAATTTATGACAATATGAAAATGACAAATTCATAAGGTTCAAAAATAAAATTATTTTAATATACTACAATTTAGAAAATGTAGCAAAAATGATAGAAGTATGTGGTCATTTATTACAATGTTTCAGGATGCAAAACCAAATGGTCCTTATCCAGTTTCTTGTGCAGTTTTTCTTCTTATAATTTTAAAATTCATTTGTTTAAGTGTATATCGATGAATAATGAATTGCTTAAAAACGTTCAAAACCAGAATTCAAAAGATTGATCCCTATTTTGTCATTCTTACACCTTAAAATACAGTTTTATATTTCTCATACTGTTTGATTGCGAAAGCAAAATCCTAAAATTATCTGTAATTATTTGCATCTGACAATAACAGATAATATTTTTTACAAATATTATAATTTACATAATTTGAAACATTTATGTGATTTAATTTCTTAAAAAAACAGGTTTTCGATTTGATAATTGTTTCAAATGTAAAATGCTTTTGTTTAATAAAATTTAAAAAATACTTTTTATACTTATAAAAAACCATATAACTATTAAGAAGTGTACATGGAGCTCCACAGTCAAATTTTTCTTCTGAAAACCAATGATCTTCCCCGCGTTCCAATTCTTCAACTCAATTAATATTTATAAATACAAATCTACACGTATCTTTTAAATACGTTACTGTCACTGATGCCAACCTTATAAAAAGTTATATCCTTTTAAGTACTTAATGTGAAAGTTGATTTTTCTTAAAGGTTGTTTTTCGGTTTATTAATAAATAAATAAATAAATATGTTTAATCGGAATTATTAAAGACATGTATATGTATGAGAAACAATTTATAACAAATGTTTAGCACTTTTATTTATTATGCTGAAACAAATGACGTTCATATTATTTTTTTCTACTTTACTAAACTACCGTATTTGTACTTTTTGACCCCATTTGTTTTATTTTCTACTTGAAAAAAGCCTGTGGAAATGATATAACTTTCCTTTTGTTACAAAATTACCATGTTATCTCGAAAACTATGGCTCATTAAATCTACAAAAATACACACCTAATAAGTGTTAATATACTTTGATCCTATACAGCCCCAGTCAAATCGGCGACCCACCTCTCTCGCAATCTCTTGGTTAATTAAAAAGTAAACTGCATTTTTTGGTGGGAAATCATATTGTTTTATTGAAAATTAACAACTCCAAAACAAATTTGTTTATTCATAAGTAACAGGAAAAGCCCCCCCCCCCCCGCCCAATCGTCTTGCATTATTTTTAGATGACCCTTAAATAAATTTACGAAAAAAATTTAGCCGAAAAAAAGTTCGTGAGAAAGGGAGAGAGGAGGCGTCAAACCATATTGACCCTAACAAAGAGGGGGGGGGGGTACTTGATTCAAAGTTTCAGAAAAAAGAACGTAATTTATGCGGGGCCCCTTGGTACCTTTTGCTTAATTTCTCCAATTTTCAAGTCGATATCTCATTTCGCGTAAATGTGAGTTCTAATGAAAAAATATTTTAGTAAGGTGGGAATCGGGTAAATGTTACATGACCCTAATTATTTAAAAAATTCGAGAGGCAATGATTATTAATGCCCCGAATACCACAAACTTTTATATAAACATTCCTGTAACATTTCAAAGGAAGGTTCGCAGAATTACGAAAAATGTTGCAGGAAAGTTCCCGGAAGTATAAGTCAAATATCCTTGTATCAAGTCACATTTCTAAAGAAGGTTCGGGGAATGTTCGTGAGAATTTTCGTATTATATTAATTTAATGAATTAAATTCCTCACAAACATTTTGCAGGAATCTTCAGGGAAAATTTTGTGCTACATATATTACTCATGAGTAAAAAAATGCAAGAACCTAGTCATACTCTTGATAATTCCTTCAAAATGTCACATTGTAACGAATGAGATAAATAAAAATACAATTTTCTAAAGACAAATAACTTACAGGAACGTTAATGAATTCAGACTTGTATTTTGCACCCAGCTTGACGAAAGTTACTGCCTCATTCGTGAGACACAATCTGTAAGGTCCATGGATGTTGCTACCCAGTTCCTTTTTCTGGATATTTACTTGCCATACATGCTCTGCAGAGAAAATTTCTGTCAGTTTACTTTTTATTTCAAATTACTTTTATATGAACACAAATAAAAAATAATGTTAACGCAAGTACAAGAAAACATGAATTTTTAGAGCACTACTAACAACGTGGGATTTGAGTAGGATTCCACCCATACGTTGTTATTCTTGGGTTAAATGAGTCGAATAAAACACAAAAATTATTTAAGGAAATGTCATTCACAAATTGTGTTGTATAGAAACCGTTTATACTTGCGCGAGCGATGTAGCTGCACTACAAAAAAGGTTTGAAACAAGTAACAAAAATGATACAAAAGAACGAAAAATCGCCAAGCGTCTTTCTGATAGGTTGAATCTCAATTCCCCATGGTGAGATTGTGATAGGTATTTATTGGATCATCGATTAAGTATGCCATTATAAGTATCTAATATTTATGGAAAAAGTGTGAATATACCGTAATGCAAAAACGTGATTGTTTTATGTTCCAACACTGCAGCATTGTCAGCCACGCTGGCGCGGGTTCGATTCCCAAAGCAGGAAAAGAGGCTAAATGTGTTTTCAGAAATCTGCGCTTCTGTCCCTTGGTATACTACCCCATAGATACCCTACAGTTTACATTTAACCCTTTAGTAGAGTCGCTAATGACTCTGGCAGTTGATGCGACTATACTCATTCAATCAATATCATTTTGTATTTAATTTATGTCTTTTTTTTTAAGTAAATATTCTGGTATCGGTAGACACTGGGCAACCTATATTATTTTCGGTCTATGTAAAAATGGATTTGGACATTATTATAATAGAAAATAGAAAATGTATACCATAAGTAGAATGTGGTTCTCCATTCTGTAGCAACAACATAGAATTTAGCCAGTCTTCCAACTCCTTTTCGTTCTTCAATACAAAGCAGAAGCAGTCATCCATCATATTAAGAGCAATACAATACTTCTGTCTAGTATCGCTATATTTGTTGATACTGAAGCAGTTGTGAAGAAAAATCCTATATTTTGGTGTTTCTTTGTTTAAAAACTTCTGTTTGCTATCATAATACTCAAGACAAGCAGGATATCCGGGAGCTTCGCCACAAAGAGTAAAGTACTTCGTTTTCAGAGTTTTGAACATCCTGAGATGTCCAGAGCACAAAATGGGTCCTGCAGAAGGGAAAAGAAGACTCCGATTCAAGGATATTGCCGGCAAAGTTGAAAAATCGGTTTTTGAAGAAAAACACCCCCAACACATTTGTCTTTGCAAAAATTGGAACCAAGTTGGTGTCGAATATCTTCTCGGGGTCTAGAAAAAATTAGAGTATTATACAATCCGAATTGGAGCCTGAGTTCTGAATCTGAATTTGTAAAAACTAATGAATTGGTATGAAGTTAATTAGTGGTTCTTTCTAAATTTTACTAGAAATGCTTATTAGATTAATAATTAGTAAACAAGTTTGAACTACCTGGAGTAGCAGTAAACTTTTTAGAGATTGCGTAGGGACAAGAGGGAGAAAAAAATTATTCCATAATAATTATTCAGGCATATTTTAAGATGTAGAGCTCAATATTTAGCCTCGTTTTCAAAGTAAGAGCTGCAGCAAAACGCATAAAAAACTTTTATGCCTTATTTTTCTCGAAAATTACTAAATTTACAAATTGGACATGAAAATGTTTAATATATAAAGTTGTAATACTTTCCAGATAGGTTTTCTTCAAAGCCGAACACTTTCTCGGATGATTGGAAAATATTTATTAAGAAACATGAAAAATAAATAACTTGAATTTTACAATCTTTTTGACCGTAAAAATGTACAAATAAGAAAGAAGAATTAAAGAGGCCCAGAAAGCAGGCCTTATTGGCCTCCCTATTTTTATAAGAGATTAATTGCTAAAATGATTTAAACCAACTGCTAAAAAGATTGAAACTAATTTGCTGAAAAGATTTAAAGTATTTGTTATAAAGAAAGTATATAGCATAAACATGCAGATTTGTATTTTGTGGTAGTTTTTTTCTCTCTAAAAGTTCGATAGATTCGATAGATTCGATAGAAACATAATTAAAACTTTGCAATTATTATTTTTATATAAACAATTTGTTTAACCAAATACCACTTAACTAAACTATTTATATCTTAACATTTATCGACATATAACAATTACAAGTGTTAAAAACGAACCAAATAATCAAAAGACAATAGTTGACGCATTCACCGTGTATACATTATTTTTCTACACCGAAAAACGCAGATGTCGCTTTTTTTAAAAAGGATAATTTATTTTTAGATAGTATAGTTTAAAATAACTTAATAAATTAATATTTATATTTCTTTTTTGTTCGCCGAATTTATCTATAAGAATAATATCTGTAATTATACAAAAAATGGATTGTTGATTGAAATTTTTGAGAAATTTGTAATTAGATGCCTTTTAAAAAATCTTGTACACAGTGGATGTGGTGCATATTTAAAAAACATTTGATTTTTAAAAAAATGAAATAAATAAACGGTTTATAAGAATATTATCGATCATTATTTATAATAAGATAAATTTCTTGATGTATTAGAAATTGTATTAAGTAACACTATATGTATAAATCAAAAAAGTTGTGTGATCAAATATTAATTTTTAAAACTGATTTTCGCACTTTACTATTATACTTATACCAGTTTATCATACTTCTATGAATAAGAAATTTTTTACCGTAAAGTACAAAAGTGCATATTTAATAAAGGTAATGTGCAACATAACTCGCTCTTGTTGCCAAAAAGGCCAAAAGGACCGAAAAAATAGGACTATTTCTACCGAAATTTTGGAACACGTAGCCACGGCCTAGAAAAAAATAATTTTCTTTGAAAAAAAAGATTGTGCACTACATTTGCGTTTAAAAAAATAACACTAAAATTAAATAATATTCATTTTCTATTTTTCTTGAAAACAAATTTTGCTATATCGACACTCTGATGATGGGATCTGGGTCAAACCAGAATGTCCTGTTGATAGGACAAAAAATACTACCATTCCTAAACAAAAAATTTAAATAATCTAAATAATAATCGACTATGGAATAAAATAATTCAACTGATTAATTTTGATTGTAACTGAAATGTATAAAAAACAAATACAAAATGCGGAAAGCAAGAATATGCGAAATAATGTAATTTACGAACCTTTTTGCGATATTGTGTGTGAAATAGAAATTTTGTATTCTAACCTCCAATTCTAGTTGTCACAAGGATAAAAATATTTGCGTATATTCTAATCAAACCCGAATAAAAGAAGCCTTAGAAATTCGAGTTTTATTTTAAATTTCTCTTTTGCTTAAATACGCACAACATAATTTTTTTTAATATTCTACTTGATCATCTCACTTCACTTGCATCGGACGCCATTTTAATGAATTAAAGTTTCCATACATTTACTTGTTCAATGAAGTGAACAAATGTAATTTCCAAGATTAGTTATAAATTTACTTAATTAGTCCGTATCAGAAAGTGATAAAATAATATTCCATTCGAAGTTATTAATTTTGATTTTGTATTTAAAACTATATAATTTAAACAGTGATCAACTCACGTTTTGTAAACTTAAGCATACTTGGAATTTTAATGTTTCCTAATGATATTAATATCTATAATTTTTCGAGAATACTTTATTTGAATTATATTTTAGATATGTTTGCAAAAATTCTACATATCTGAATATCTTTTCCTCACATATATTCAGTTTATCATGGCTTCAAGATTTTTTCATATAGAAAAACAATAAGAATCTACCGCAATGAATGTTGCCGGTAATGAAAACCGAAGAAAAATTACGAACTTTGAGCGTAAAGTACATAGTTCGTTATAAAATAATTGATAATTGATCAGTTATATAATTTATAGGAATTTTATTTCTACCACGTTTTTGTTTCTAAAATCCAAAAGAAGAAAGATTTTCATTTTATAGTGATATAATTTTTCTTCGCAATATCCAATCATACTGGGTTTTCCTTTAGATCTTTTAAGAGAAATTAAATTTAAAAAAATAATAAATAAAGACTACGTGGAAAAATGTAAGTAGAAATAGAGTTGAATGGGCTTCAAAAATGAAAAAAATATGTATCGGGTATCTACTCCATAAGTTCTGTTTCTATAATAAAAAAAAAATCTAAAGAAATGCTCACCAGAATTTCGAGACCCTATAGGAAATAAATGGTTTCTTTTTAAAATTAAATACAGAGCAACCGAGTACCAATTCAAAGTGGTTCAAAATCTTTTTAGTCTACAATACAATTGCTCCACATAATTCCACGTCACATTAAGAACTGCGAATTGCTGCAAATAAAAAAATTCACTTTCTGCAACTTCTCACTACTTCTTAGTTTTTTTGCGCGGCAAATTCAAAATAAATGAATTTCTATTTTCCATAACAGGAAATGTCACTAAGTAGAATTTTTGGAAGCTAATTTTAAACAATAATTTTAAATTGTTTCAAATTATAGTTGACTTCAAAGAATTGAAACTAAATTTTTTTAACTATGAAAGTAGAATTTGAAATTTCACAATTCCTAATACTTTAACTTCCGGATTAGTTTAATAATAATGCCTTTCGCGTAATTATTTCAACCCTCCAACTTAAAAATGTTATATTTTTAAATAATTTTCATTTAATTTAAAGTTTTCTGCTACTTTGTAGTGTGGAATAGTATCCTTGAACAAGTTTAAAATATAAATTTTAAACTCTCAGAGAAGAAAACAAATAATTTTTCCAGTTTAAAGCGATTAAGCTTAAACTTTCAGAAATTTTTATTTTTACCAATGATTAAGAAGATGTAGATTTCTCCATGCTAAAAAAAGTTGCAACTCACCTTGACAATGTGGAAAATTAACCGAACCCATTTGAATGAGTTGAATGATGAATTGTTGAAGAAAATCCAAAAATCCAATCTGACGCTATTCGGAATGACATATCAAATTATGAGAGACGCAAGTGATAAAAACTGTATTTATTCCATTCCATTTATTTATTGGATTATCTTATTGAATTTTTATTTATTATTTGTTCAATATATTTAACATTCATTATTCCATTAAAAGATGTTATGCTAATGCAAAGAAAATATTACAACATAAAAAGATCTCATTGAAACGCGACACACGAACTGATTGCACCGGGCGTTGGTGTATATCTGCAGAGTGCAGACTTTGCAGTCAAAATAAAGTTGCTTGGTTCGCCTGTACCACATTCGTGGTACAGGCATGATAGGTCCGATGTTTCAACAATAGTGGCCGGTCGCTCAGCGCAAACAACTCAAGTTTTTATTAACATTGTTCATAAAAGTTTTAGAAAAGAAAGAGACGAGATAAAACAAAATTAGGATCAAAATGAATTTAAATTAGAATTTTTGGAAAAGAGTCGAACCTTTCTTTTATGTCTTTTGTTTGGACTTTCACTTAAATTGCAAACGAATTGTTTTTTTTTGCGAAAAATCACTACTGTTTAGTTATTTTTGTATGTTACTCAGATCCTGATCCCTACATATGCCAACGGCCCACTGATGAATAAAAGTAGGCATATTTACATTAATTTAAAAAAAGGAACAATACCTAAGCTATAATGCATTCATTGGTAACATCTACCTTTGACTCTTTTCGGCCTACTTTTTGGATTTACATCCGAAAATAGGCCGAAAAGTTCGTTTCCTTAGAAGTAAACATAAATATTTCGCAATAATATTTAGATATTAAATTCAATTTTTGGTATTTTGAAATACAAAAACCGAATATTTAAGTCAAAAACATATATTACATATATTCACATCATTTTCTGGTACTTTAACGGAAAAAATGAAATAAAATGAACCATTTTCCACAAACACCTTTAAAATGAGAAATTATAATTAATAGTCCCTTGAAATTGGAAAAAAATACCATAAAAATTGCATAAGTACATAATTATTTTATATTTAATTACTGATAATAAGCTTTCCTGAGAGAAATTGTTTAAAAACAAAACAAAAATCGCCAAACGATTCTTTTGTTGTTTAAAAATTGCTAAATATTTATTTGTAATCAATTAAGTCACAGAAATGTTCAAATACACACTTTCACCTATAACAACCACGAAAGGAGCTATGTATGTCCAAAAAAACAGAATTTCACATTGTTGGCTAAAAGATACATAAAACCTGAGATTTTTGGAAGATCAGAAACTATTTATTTAAAAAAATGGAACTCTTTTGATTTATCTGTAAAAATAGGCCCAAAAGCGTCAAGAGATGATAATTTACGATTTATATTATTATATTTATTATGGTACAGAATACTTTTTTGTAGTTTTAGCTAAAATTATATCTGCTGCAATTTTTGTCCAGGACTTTTTTTACAATGAAAAAAAAATCTTGGATAAAAATAAATGCATTTCTTCGATTCCATTTCTTTAAAGCAAGTAAACCAAGAAACAGATTCGTGCATCGGTTCAAAGAAATCATTTCTTCCAGCGCAAATTCTTTGAAACGAAGAAATATTTCTCATAGCCTGATAATGTAAGATGATTAACTCAAGGAATTGATATCTATGAAACTAAGAACCTAATGTTGCTTTACTTTAAAGATTTTAAGCTGTTGAATTAAAAAAAAATTATATTTGAAATAATTATTTATCAATGCACGAATAA
The DNA here is from genome assembly GCF_010883055.1 of Belonocnema kinseyi. Lineage (NCBI taxonomy): Eukaryota > Metazoa > Arthropoda > Insecta > Hymenoptera > Cynipidae > Belonocnema > Belonocnema kinseyi. The sequence goes on along the minus strand of NC_046666.1, from coordinate 73,382,470 downwards.
AATATTTTGGTTTGTTTGAATCAAAAAAATATTGTGATATCTGAAAGCGATATTAATGAATTGAAAGAGAAATTTCTTTCATAGAATGATTACTCAAAATATGTCTTTTTTTATAAATACAATAAAGTGATTCATGTCTACTAGAAACATTTATTTCGGACAAACAAATAAATTTTTCAAATAACTTTAAGGAAAGAATGATTCATTGATTCAAGAAAATATCTTTACGAATACGGACGAAACAAAATTTCCTTGATCTAAAAAAATATTTATCATCTCCAGAAAAATATCTAGTAAGTTTTTTTAATGCACAATGCACAGGAAATAACCAATCCACTGATATATGATTTTTTGCACTTTTTTCATAAAAATGTTCCAAGTTGCGGGATGAAATTCTTGTCAGAACATCTGACCCCATATTATGCACCCCTGAATGAAGTGCTTGAAAAAATGCATTTCCATGTTACTGTCAAGTAAAAGTACCAAATGACTGGACAACGTAACAATGGGAAGGACGTTAGCCTAACACGTTTTTTTATCTGAAAGATGGCACGTGGCAAGGGAAAGGACGTTGCCTCCTGCATTTTACAATCACAACCATGTGAAAGGATATGACAGCCTGTTGGCTGGTGCAACACGCAGCGGCTTGATATTTTTTTCAATCTCAAGGACAAAGATTTAAAGGGTTTAATATTACCTTACCCTCTATAAGTCTATATAATAACAAATAACACATACTTTTCGATCTCAATGCAGCTCTTAAAATGTAAAAATACCTTATTTCAAAATTTTCAAAATATAGTACTCATAGACCTAGACAAATTAAATTTTAGTCTACATTTTTATCCGATTTCAATGCATTTAAAAAATAAATAAATAAATAAGACACATAGTTTAAACAGAAATAGAATGATATTTTTTTAAATATACTCATAGGTTAAAAGTTACAGATGCAAATTCATTTCATCAAATACCTTGAGGCTACTTTTAATGTAGATGGTGATTTTGTTTATCTCTTTGGTAGGACCAAGTATCATGAATGCAATTCCCGTCAATGATGGTCAAGCCAGAGAAATTAAAAAAGCAACAGGCATTCAGTGAAGGACAGCGACTCATTTTGTTGCAACGAATCCATGTGTTTGACCTGCTTCTGGTGTCCTCTGTTGAACTCTGTTCTTACACATTGACGAATCTGACCAAAAGTGTACAAATTTTGTGTCGAATTTTATATTCTTAAAAAAAGTATAGATGTCATTAGAATCTAATCGATATTATAATAATAATATAAACATTTAAAAAAATATTAACTGTGCAACTTTTAGAAACTTAGGTTTACTGAATTCCATTTATAAAATTTTGTTACAAATACTATAATATTTCAAACAACGATTTAGCTTCTAAATTCTCTAAAAAATCTTTGATCCGAATTTCAGTATTTTTATGGGAAAAACTCTCATTAAAAAAATATATCTTAAAAATTAATCTTAACGATACTGATGTTATCGAAAAGGTCCCATTGAAATACCTAAATCTCAAAACGGTACACTTTTGATAATGACTCATTTTACCGATAAAATTTGAATTCCGAAAGGTGTAATTATATATATTTTTTATTTTTCCTTACGAGACTTTATTTAAATTTCGTTTGAAAAAAATGGATTGAAAAGAATCGTTTAGAAATAAAATGTTAAATACGCAAATCCCAAAAATATAAAACCCACCTTCCGACTTGGGTGTACAAAACCGGAAAAAGCTAAAAATTATTGCATAAATATCGTGAATTTTTATTTCAAACACTTAGTATTCTGAAAAATTAAAAAGGAATCCCGAGACGCAGCGCCTCTCGCCTTAAATTCTGGATTTATTTAAAAACATGAATAATTTCTTATTAATCACTCATAGTCGTAATGTTTAATAATTTGCTTTAAATTTTAGTGATACATCCATACTTAAAATCTTATGGTTAGAAACTATGTCTTAGATTTAACAAAAACCAAACTTTAATCATTTAAAAAATCTTAAGAATAACCCAAATAATAATGTGTTACATTATTTAATTAGATCCTTCTTTGAGTTATTCACTTTTCAAGCTGGCTATTGCATTCAGTATAGTGGCATAAATATTGACCGCCATGTCTTTCGTTTCTATCAAAAATCTTCCAGCTCCAGTTACTGCCAGCTTTCCCATTTCCACGAAGAAGATCCGATCATCGAAGCCACATCGTTTTATAACTTTCAGCTGACGAAGAAAAAAAATTAAGGTAAGCTTATACAAATCAATCATAAAAATCACAATACAGAAATGGATGTACACCATTTTATTTTATTTTTATACTTATTTAATTGTTTTTAGTATTTAAACTATTCTGGAGAATGAAAACTTTATCGGCATTTGAAGCTTAGAAATTTAGACAAAAAAAATGCTAGCGCAATAAAAAAATAGTCGTATGAAAGCTAAAAGTGTTCTACGTAAATGAGTTTGAAGACACTTATATAAAAAAATGGTGAGCTTTATAGACCTGAAAATATAAAAAAGTAAGGATTTGCAGGTAAACTTAAGAAGAGTCAAGTTTAGACCATTATTTCTTATACAAGGGGCAATGGGAAAAATTTGAAAATAATCATAAGTATGAGGCAAACTGTTGTGAACGAATTGCAGTTGAGAAATTTAACACTCCTTTCACAAACTTCTTTTTCTCACCTTCCGTTTACAGACAGGGTCTTTTAAGTCCTATTTAGTTTTTGATCTGTTTCTGGCTTTTAAAAAATTGAGTAAAATTCAGGGTTATTTTTTTAAGTGTGTACTACACCATTGTCGGCGGCTTCAAAAAGTTGAATTATTTGAAGACCTGAATAATGAGTATATTTTACAGTGATTCATGCAGGCAATTCTATAGAAAAAGTAGGATATTGAATATTAATCCATATTTATTGTGCAAAAATAGACTAGAATTACATGGAAACTTGATGTTGCTCATATAAATACCCGAAAATACCAAATAAAACAAAGCAATTAATGTTTACTAACTGGTGAAAACACTAACGCGGTTTGCAGACAGGGTCTTTTGTGTCACTGTACCCGATTTCACCAGGCACCGCTCAAATGTCAACTGACAAACTGCAACGTTACTGACAGGATCTAACCCTAGTACTGTCTAGATTTTATAGAAGGGGGAAGCGAACTTCCATATTTTCCTAAATGCGAGACATACCAGTTTAAAAAATCTTTTGTGTCTTAAAATCCTCTGTCTGTAAACGGAGGGTTAAGAAATAATAAAAATTGTTGCTTAAAAACACAAAAATATACATCTATATTGTCTTCAGTTCTAATAAAGATATTAAAGTAATTCAAAGTGCCAGAAAGCAGCCAGTACCCTATTTTTTACTGTCGACCCCTCGTGCCTTTCTTCTATCCGTGGTTTTGAATCCGTGGGTGGAACCTGGCACGTCCTCGGCGGAAAAAAGGGATCAAGGCTGGTTTCTGGCACTTGTTTTCCAAAAAAAATTTCTAAAAATATCGAGATTTTCACAAAAAATAAGACTATCGCATCCTTCCGGGTGATTGAAAATAATTACAGGGCCAATCAGTTACAGTGTGCAATTCAAATCGCTTTAATATCTTTATTAGAACTGAAGATAATAGAGTTGTACATTTTTGTCCTTTTAGGCAAAATTTTTTATTATAACTCAATTTTCTCAACTGCAATTTGTGCACAAAAGTTTTCCTCATACTCATGAATTTTTTCAAACTTTTCTCATTGCCCCTTGTATAAGAAATAATGCTCTAAACTTGACTGTTCTTAAATGTAGGCGAAAATCCTTACTTTTTAAAAAGATTTTAAAAGATTTTAAAACATTTAGACTTACAGGAAATTCAATGGAATCAGTATCATGTTTCGCACCAAAGGTCCGTGTAAGGTCCGTGAACGTTTTTAGATTCACCTAGTTCCTTTTTCTGGATATTCACTTGCCACCTATGATCTGAAGAGAAAAATGTGTTTAAACGTACATAAAATTGATGTTTTTAACTTGATATTGTATGACAAAGAGTAGAATATTATTTCACTTCATGCGGCTCAGAACCAATTTTTGTTTGACAAGCCAGATGATTCTTTCCCAAATTCTGGCATTGACAAATCGAATTTACGGGTACACGTTGGATAGCATAAAAAAATTTAGGTTGTATATAACAAACCGTACCGGTAAGACATATTAGCAGTACGTTCAATTTTTGTATCGTTTAGTTAAAGTTCACTTAAAGAATTTATGATGAACTCCAAATAATTCCTAAGAATTCATAACGAATTTGAATTACCATGAATTTATCGTGAATTTCGAAGAGTTCATTGTAAATTTCAACGCATTATGGAAAATTCTAAAGAATTTGAAATTAATTCCGAAAATTTCTGAGTAATTATAAAGAATTTCAGGTAAATTCCAAATAATTCGTAGTGAATTCCATCGAGTTTAAAAATTAATTTCCAGGAAAATCTGCCATATGATAATATTCGAACTTCTAAAAAAATTAAATTTTAAGCATACCGAAGGGCCCATGGACTCCTGATGAATTTTCTTACATGGTATTTTTTTTACTGGTACGGACGGTGTATAAAGTTTGAAAGATCTAATTTAACTCTAATCTTCCATTAAATAAATAAAAATATCAAACCGCCGAAGCAAAATAGTCAAATGGCATAAAAGAAATAGGATTTCAAAGAGTATGCTTTTTGGTTTTTCATCTGCAATCATAAATAAAGATCCCCGCACAAAATGTACGAAAAATCCCTTTCGGTCAAACTGTCTCACTATATTTTTTGAGAAACTTCGCGTGAAGCATCAGAAACGCAAACTTTCACCCAACTTGACCGAAATACCTTTTCCATACATTGTATGCAATTATATAATTGCGTACGCATATGTTTGAAAAGCCCAAATTGGCACGACGCGTATTTTTTGGCTGAACAAGTTTTACACCCTACAATATTTATCCCATTTACAGTTTAAGGAAATAAATAAATAAAGTATTAAACTATGTTATAAATCATCTTAAATCGATGCACAAGATTGGCAGAAGACAAATAACTTATGTAATGTCCCATTCAATTGTAATAAAAAAATCTTATGCACAAATTATCAAATGCATAATCATTGCCAAAGTAAATATTATAATAAAAAAACTGTACAAAATATTAAGGATAATCAATCATATGAAAAAAATTGTTTGAAAAATGTTTAAATTTACGGTTTTTTTAAACTCATTATTTTTATAAATAATTACAAAATAAATCAATTCAAATGCCACTTTCATGTAGTAACAAAATTGCTTTTAGCATTTAAAGTTTAAAACGCTTCAGATTATCACAAAAGTGGATGGTAATAAGATAACCCTATATAAAAATTAATAATAATCAATCTTATAAGCCATTTGCAGAAAAATATTTAAAACTGTGACTATTTAAGATTTATATTTCCCTTAATCAATTTGAATTACTACAACAAATGTCAAAAATGACATTCTTGCTTTTTTCCGATTCGCGAATTATATCTAACTTTAATTATATTGCTTAACATATAAGTATGGTCATTTAATAAACAATTGAAGTAAATGTGATACTTTTGTATTTTCCAGTAGTATACATTTTTTTCTGTCGAAATAGGGTAATCGGTTCAATCATTGGCCACGCTTAAGAAATTTTTTCAATTTAACAATTTGTGAAAAACGCTATAAGCGTTGAACGAAACTCAAAAATACACATATGGATAATTAATTTTATAAAGGTTTGAATGACCATAGTAATTTAAGCTTTAAAAGTAGTAGATAATTTATATTTAAAGAAGTTAACATTAATGTCAAAAAACACAATCATTGGCCACAAAAACCTGGTGATTGACATAGGCCATTGAAGTGTGGTGAAATACAGCCATTGGCCACCTCGTTAGTCACATCAGGTTATAGATTACTGATTTTTAAAGCCACTAAATATAGAGCCACTAAATCGTATAATCATTTAACGGAGTCAAACACGATTTTTGACATGATTTCCGTTCATTATTCGTAAAACAAGGCGATAAACATTTATATGCATAGTCTAAAAGAATATAATTTCATACAAGCATATTTAAATGAGGTGACCAATCATTGGTGGGTAGCCAACGATTTTACGGATTAACATCTAATCAAAATTTCAAAAAAATTCACATCTAAAACGATTTTTGAGCTAAATATAAAAAGTGTAATGTTGAAACACATGCGGACATTTTTTAAAAACCTCTTTTTTGGACTGCTGAGCCCGAATTAGGCCAAGGTAAGATAAGATATGTCAAAAAATGATGTTCCAAAATTGTCATCAATACAAAGCTTCCTCCATAATAAAGCAAAAGAATTTTTAGTGAGAAAAAAGAATGTATACTCTATTTTTTCATGAAATTAAGTATAAATTCGTAAAAATAAATTCACAATAATTCAATCTTAATGCCCGGAACCACAAGCCCTAAAAGCATGAAACTCAAAATAGAAGGCTCAAAAATAACGTCCCAAAAATAAGATCAGAACCTTAACCCTCAAGCCTGAAAGATCAAAACCGCAAGCCTCAAGCCATAAGATCCAGGACAAAAAGTAAAAAAATGTAGTACCTAATACCTTTAGTTTCAAGCTGCAAAACCCAAAACAATCAGTACCGAACTGTAAGGCTCAAAACTTTAGATATCAAGGCGAAAAATCATAAATATTAATCCATAAGGCTCAAAACCGTGAATCTCAAGTCTTAAGGCCCGAAAAACAATGTACCACAATCATAAGGATGAGATACCACAAACAGAACGACGAACGGACAGACACTTGCCTGTAATTTTAAGGGTTTCGACTCGGATCTACAAAATTTGCAAATTGGATGAAAATTTTAGACACAGCCAGAAATCGTTCATGTATATAAATCGGTCAAGTAGAAATGATAAATTGAGAAAGATTCAAATAAAAAATGTATACCATAGATGGGATATGATAGTTTGCTATCAGATTGTCCTCCACTCTGCAATAACAAAATAGAACTAAGCCAGTCTTCCATTTCATTTTCATTCTCCAATATAAAACAGAAAGAATCGTCCATAGTATTAAAAACAATGCAATATTTATGTTTGGTGTCGCTATATTTGTCGATACTGAAGCAGTTGTCAAAAAAAATCCTGCTTTTTGGTGATTCGCTATTTTCAAACTTTTTATTATCATCATAATACTCAAGGCATGCAGGATATCCAGGAGCTTCGCCGCACAGAACAAAATACTTCTTCCTTAGAGTTTTTAGCTTTCTGAAGTGGCCGGAGCACAACACGGGCCCCCCGGAAGGAGATACCTTCCTTATCAAAGACATCCTCGGCAATGATAAAACATCGACTTTTGCAAATAAAACCTGAAACATATTTGTCCTTTGACAGAAACTCGAACCATGACAGAGAAAAGAGATTAAAGTTAAAGAATTTTTCATTTAAAGTAAGAAAAACTGATTTGCAAATTAAAACACTCAAAGTGGACCTCTTCAGTATGTTGGTTCAAAGATTCAGATTTAGTAAAAAATATATAAATCTGCGTACCTATATAAATATAAATCATCATTCTCAATGTTCTACAATATATAATTAATCATTTAATTTGCACGTTTAAAATTTTATATCTTTTTAAGCAATTTTAAGCTATAAAAATAAAAATTTGAACGATTTATCTTTTTTTAAATAGAACACTTTTTATATTAGAAGCTGAATTGTTTTAATTTGACGCAGTTTCAAATATTATCTTAAAATCTTTCAAACACCTTAAATAGCTTTAAAAATTAATTAAAAATTTTTCAAATAACTGCGGACGCCCTATAAGATTAATTTTGATCTGAAATAAAAAGTTCTCGGTAAATTATATGAATAAAATAATAAAATCAATGAGACATTGTTTTTCACGAAGATTAACAAAAATAAATTCGAGCATACACTTGGCATTATTACTGTCCCTCCACCTATCCAGTTGATTGGTCGCCCACATTTTACTGAAAATGTCTAATCGAAAACAAATATCAAAAGTAACTTAAGGTAGAACGTTCTATATTATTTAATATTGGTCTCCCAATAAAAAATTTGAAACTCACTTTTACAAAAAGCACAACCTATATCCATGTGATAGAATATTGTCTCATTATTAAGAAGAATGATATTGATATCAAGAGAATCAGAAAATATTTCTAGTGTTAAACACTTTTTATCATCATCTCGAAAAATATTACAACTCTTAAACAAAAATATTTTGGAAATGAAACATTGTTTAAAATATGAAGTGATCACGTCGTGGTCTGGTGGGTACCTGCAAACTTTACATTTAAAATAAGCGTCCTAATTCGCTTTCTTTTATTCATACTGGATCCACCACTCTTGCTATATTGTAGCAAGTAGATAGTGGAGGGAGCTAAATACGAGACCTTTTCATGAGTTATTTTATACGTGAAACGAAACGTGATACGTGAAACAAGTTCTTTTTTTATATAGCAAGTTCCATCTACTTTACTCGTAGGTTTATGCCAATGCATTTTATTATCCATAAACTCACAAATAACCTAGATGCGAATGTAAACACGATATTTGTTTTTCACAAAGACAAAATTGTACGAAGTTGATGACTTTCAAATATTAATCTACGAAAAACGAACGGAATTTATTTCGTTTGACATATAAAATTGTATTAAATAAATTACTTGTCTAATTAATAAAAATTATATCATTAAAAAATTAGACCATAATTTTGTTAATTTCCTTTAACAATTTGCTAATTTTTAACCAAGAACAGTGAAATTATTTTTCTTTTATGCTTATATGTTGCTATTATGTACCTTAAAAATTGGATTTTCAACATTATTTCGGCCTACCGTTTTAAAAACCAGTACCTTTCAGAAGCCGTTATAAAAATGAGTAACTTTCAGAAACCGTTATGAAAACGATTAAGCCGCACGTGTCAGTTTTAAACTTCAGTAGCTCGATTATGTACGAAATTCAATTTTTAAACATGACGTTTCGCAAGGAAAGGGCGCACTTTGTGGGTACGTAGTTGCGTATAGATTTATATTCAATTTAGACGGATAAATTCTCGACATTTGAAGCCCAAGATGAACCCTCTGCGTTAATAATAATATATAACAATATTTATGACGTGGGTACAAAATCATGCTCTGTAGCTCGAAGATGACATATGTCAAGGTAAGGGGCGTTTGCCTCTCGCATTCTAGTACCAAGAAAGGAAGAAGCAACTTGATAAAGATTAAAACGATATCGAAAATTACTTAACAGGCGCCTTCAAATAGTCCGAGTTTTTCGAACAAAAAAAGGTCTTTTTTAATATTTTAAGGACGTGAAGCGTTTTTTTTTAGTTGCTAAAACGGTTTCTTCAGAGGTCTCGAATTATGAACCTTCAAAGAAACCCAATTTTGTTTTGAAAAAAACCTGAAAATCAAATTCTAAAGTTTGTGTCTATAATTTAAAAGCTGTTTTTTACGAACCAAAATCAGGATGTTCATTAGAGTAGACGCAAATTCGAGTGATAAAAAAAAACAAAAAAAAAAACACCAACTTAGCCGCCACAGGTTACAAGTTATAACCACCCAAAGTTGACCACTTTTTACACAGGCACACACATGCATTTGTAATTCATTACAATACATTTTGTTCATTTTTCGTTAAAAACCACTTAATTGTTTAAGAATTATTTAAATCATACTCTTCAATCTATCAATTTTGTGCATATTTTATATATTTTCCTGGTAATAATGGCTTCTAAGATATTTGTTGCCGAAAGTAAAGAAAGGCAAAATTAAAAAATAACTATTTTTAAAATTTAATTAGTTATTTATAAAAAATCTTATTGAAGGGATTATTTTTACAACATTGTATTATTTTATGTATGTTGAAAATGTCAAAAATTGTTCAGTACTCATCGTAGAGAAAAATTCTTTTTTGTTTATAATAATAAAAGAATACGTAAATAAATAAATGACGCGATTATTCAATGAATGAAAAACTAATTAATTTACTAATTGATTAAATAATCGACTGATAATTTTCTGAGTATAACGCATATAATAATAATAATTTTTTTGGATAGTTAAACAAAATATTTGTAAATAAATTGTAAATAATATTTATGATTATATACATTTATGGTCCAAACAAAATTATTGAAATGCAATAATTTTATTTTTTTAAGGTTATTTACATTTTATAGATACCAAGTTTTATCAGCAAGTATAAGTCATAAGAATGTTAGGTTTAAATCAAAGAGTTCATTTTACAAATTTTTTAAAAAGTTTTTACAATATACTCCATATTTCTATACTAAGTAACTTATCAGTCAATCATTTAATTAAGTAGAAAATTATTTATTTGATTAGTGTTTTAATTTCTTGTTTAATGACATAATTAACCTGTTTATATATTCTTTTATCATCAAAAATTAACTATAATTGTTTCCTCTGTGATGATTATATCATAAGGTTTTGGAATTTATAACATAAAATAATATTATTTAATTTTGTTGAACTAAACCATTCAATAACATTTTTTATAAGTAATTAATAAGCAATGTAAAAACAGATAAGTTATCATTTTTTCATTATGCACTTTCGAGAACATATATTCTTGAAGTAATTTTAACAAAGAAAATATATAAAATATGAACAAAATTAATAGTTTGAAGAGTCTTATTTAAAAAGTGGTTAAATGAATAATTTTTTTAAACAAAAGATGAAAAAAGTATATTTTAAATGAATTACAGATGCACATCAACGTGTTCAAATAAGAAGGTGCTATCTCGGAAGACAGGATTTATTTATACTATTATTATTGTTATACTTATTTATACGTGATTTTCAAGCTTCCGTACTTCACCACCCGAAAGAGCGCCTTTTTATTTCGTCCTGCCGAGATATAACCTTTTCACTCTGACACGTCGAAATATGCCATCAAAATGCTCAAATACGGCCGTAGTACAATTTCAAGTGATACAAATTCTTTCGAATGGAAAGGTTCCAATGTTCATGGTCACAACCCATGACCTATAAGAGCTAAAAAACTTATATTTTTCTATTTTACACAAAACTTGGACCCTTACCACTTACCCTTACAGTTTTTTTGTAGGATTGGTACGAAACCATCTTTTTTTCAACAAAAACTTTGGTTGAAAATAGCAAAAAAAATGTATTCTTTTAATCGTTATAACTCTTGACCTATAAGAGCTGGGATATTTTTTTTAGAGTTAACCATAATTTTCTGCACTACCACTTTTTCACTAGCGATCTCAACGTAGCGTCACCAGCAAATGAAGAATTTTTAATAAAATGAATACGAATAATTTGCCTCGAAAAATATTTCAAATGTTGTCAACTTTGAGAGGCCATAACTTATGACTTATTGGGGCTAGGTCATTATCATTTTTTTGATCACTCAAAATTGCATCTGCTTTAATTAATACTTATAACATTTTTCGTGAAATTAACAGGTCTACTTTAATTTTTCCACTAGACATTTTGTTCTAAAATAAGTTAGAGTACGCAAACACGTATTTTGGAACTTTTTTGACAAATATTTTCAGGACCCGTTATTAGCTGTCCGTTGACAGCTGGAAAGATGAGTCACTTCATAATTTTAAGGCCTTGTGACTACCAATGAGAAGAGTTATTTTTAGATATTTGAAAATCGTGTTTTATTTTTAAATTGAGAAATTAAGAAATAATAATGAAATAGCATTGTATGAGTAATCTTTAAAAATGAAAACTTTGTTTGAGAAGGTTTTTGAATAATAAGAAATGCATTTAAGGTATTAAAATTTCTTAGATATTTAACTTTTGAAAAGTAAAAATTTATTGTTGTAGCTATTTCTAGATAGAAATAGAAATAAAAATTATTCGTTATTTCAAAGCCGTTTTTTAAAGATAAAAATTAGATAGAAGTTTCAAAAAACTGTTACTTCTTTTTAAAGAAATTAATTAATTTAAAAACGCTTATTACTGCATTTTAAACATGGACACGAGTGTTCATATGCAACGTCGTCACAAGTAGTAATAGTCTTGTGTGTCAGCCATCAGGCCCCAGTCATTCTTCATCGTCCGCGCTTCAGCCATTACGTCATTCAAGTAAAAAATCTTTGTTAAGTTTTTTGCAATTTTTTGTCTTTCAAAGTCACAATAACACAATTTACAGTAAATAGTCTGAAAAAATAAATGCAGTGTACTTATATCTTATAAACCAGTTCAGGCAACAATTTCGCAAGCTCGACTACGAAACCTCTACTTTTCAAGAGATTGATATATTCGTTTTGATTTTAGGTTAAAAAGAAAATTAATTTATCCAAGGCTATATCAGCTTTGAGGGACTCGAGTTCAATTTATATATTTTTTTATATAATTTTCTAAGAAATTATATAATCATGAAAACTTGAATTTTCAATTTGTGAGTAGCGGTTTTGAAGTTTAAACGAAAGTCGATAAGTTTGATAAAAAATGGTTGTAAAAGGTTTGTTAAGCTTTTTTAAAAGGAACAGTCATCATTCAGACATTTTTTTTATCTCGAGTTGATTGGCTGATAATTTGAAATTTCATTCTTTTCAATAGCATTTTCGAAGTTTGAAAGCAGAACAAAGAGCCCCATCAAAAAATATTTAAAAGCAACTTTATAGGCCTTTAAAAAAGCACTAATTTGTTTCCTATTCTTTTTTCACATATTACGTTTTTTGGATAGAAATGTTAATTTTCAATTTTTAATAATTCTTTCGATGTTCGAACGAAAAGCCGTGAGTTCTATCAGAAGATTAAGGAAAATTTTGAACGTCTTTTTGAAAAAAAATTTGTTTTTTCAACTCTCTTACGAAGTGCACTTTTTTTGAAAATGGTATTTATCATTATAAAAGAGCGTAATCACGATTAAAACCAAAAATATACGTCTTCTCAAGGAATAGTCTGAAATTAATTTATAGATCTTTTTGAAATGAACAATTTTTCTCTTTAACATTGTTTTCGTATCTTGCATAGTTTTTTTGGAAAATGGAATTTTTGATTTTTAATTACATTTTTCACGATCAAAACAAAAACTATACTGCTTATCAAAAAATGGTGTGGTGCAAATTCGTCGGGAATTATCTATACGGCTAGCGTGAGTCGTGCTAAACATCCCTGCGCACTTTTGAAACGTGATTACTCCTCCAAAAGAAAGAAAGAATTTTTTTTAATCATTGAAAAGCTTATGAAATTTCATGTCAAGTAACCCTTAATAATAAAAAAATAAATAAAACCTTCAAAAACCTGTATGGATACTCGACATGAATAAAATCCGATTTAAATTTGACGTAAACACACTTGGAAATTTGTTGTCATATCTTGAGAACTTGTGAAGATTTTGAAAGATTTATCGACTTGAATTAAAGATAGGTCTGCAATGACAGTGTGGTATAAACTTGAGATTTTTAATACAACTTTCCAGCTGATGCCATAAGTAGAAGTGGAGGTAAAAAATTCGATAAATTCGTGAATTTGTTGTTGCTATTAACATTTTATGTGATGTGTATTGTTTTCAATAGATCACAAATTAAAATTTCCGAATCTACAACAATAAAAAGCTACTATAATTTGTTTGTTAAACAAAAAATGTAAACATTTGTTTCAAAATTATACTGTTTGATGAAATTTAACTTTTTTGTTAAAAAATCATTTTTTCGGATTAAAAATTCTACTATTTTGTAGAAAATTAATTATTTTGCATTAAAAATAATTCTTAAGTAAAAATTGAACTGTTACATTTCTGGATGAAAATTGCACTCATAATTAATTATTCAAAATCATTAATTTATAAGAAAATTGAATTTCTTTTGTTTAAGATTCATTAATTTACTGAAAAATAAATCTAGTTCGTTTAAAATACAAAGGCTTTGCTGAAAAGTGTTTTTTTGGGTTAAAAAAGAATTCGTTGGAGGAAAAATGTAAATATTTTATTAAAAATTGTACTGGTTGGTTGAAATTTAATTTTGTTATTGAAAATTCATATGTTAAGGTTGATAATTCTTCTGTTTTGTAGAAAATGAATTCTTCTTTTATTGAAAATAAGTTACACTTTTAATTTACCAATTAACATAATTAATTCATGTATCTTATATTTATCTATCGAATAGTATCAAGTACTGACGGAAGAGGCATGGTGAATTGTAAAATATTATATCATTGTGCTGAAATTTAATTAAACAGTGAACATATTTCTTTGTTTGTTAGATGAAAAGCGATTATACTGTTTAACACTTTTCATTATTTAGACTATGGTAAACAAAATACCCTCACATTCACGGCAGCAGTGAAACATCGCGCGGTACGTTATG
>NC_046666.1:73352899-73367987 GCF_010883055.1 Belonocnema kinseyi | reverse complement strand
TCTTGACGTGCATAAAAAGAGCTTTTAAAACGGCTATATTTTTTAAAAATCAAAGAAGTCCAAGCTAAATGATATAAACTTCAACTTCCGCGTGCATAGTCAAAAGCTGAAAATTTGTGCCCCTGCGATTAGGCAATCCGTTGATCTAAGAGCCTAAAATATACACTACGACTTAAGGAGCAATAGTGCTATGATACATGTGAATTTGAACATGATCCGAATACTTTCGATTTTCAGATGGAATCATGTCATAAATAATGTCCCTTATCCAGTACTATAATTTCAGGCTTTATTCAAAATTTTATGTTGATGAACTTTTTTCCATACGAAATCAGGAAACATCAATGGATCTTCATATCACGAAATATTTTTCAAAAATTCAATTCATGGTACACATGAAGAATGCATGGAAAGTTTTGCCAGTAGTACGTCGCGGAACATATGGCGAAAATCAGTAGTACGAATGTGTATTTAGTCAGACGTGATAAAGAAGAAATCTCCCGTGATTTGAGGAAACACCGTTAACTGCAAAAAATCGAAAAATGAGTTCTTTATATCGTTGGAAACTTGAAGAATAGATGCACCGGATTATTAAAATAATGTTTTCAAATTGTTAATAACTTTTAAAATAATTATTGCTAAATTTTAGAAAAATGCCGTTAACTGCCAAATTTGGCTAGTCGTGATTTGGAAGAGAGCCGTAACTGATCGTTAACTGCAGGCTCAAATCATGGATAGCTGAATACGTTACAGAATAATTCGAGAAAAAGCCGCAACGGGGAGTTGCGGACGTTACTAAATTATCGGGCGGTGATCTCGATCCTTCGTGATTTCGAAGAGGTCTGTACGCGCTTACGGCGTTCTCCGGAATCTTCGAACACCGAGAAAAAAGGTCTGTAATTCGAGAAACGCCGTAACTGTATTTATTTTGAGCTGAAAAACTCTTTTGCCGTGAACGGCGTTTTCTCAAATCACGGCAGACCTATTCCTGAGGTCCGTAATTCGAAGAGAGCCGTAACTGCCCATTACGGCGTTTTCTGAATTTCAGCATCCCAATCAACACCGTTAACTACATTTCAGATAATTAATTAATATTTTTAACTATTTTTTGTTGTTGCAAAAATGAAAATTTTATATGAAACTTGGTAAAGAACAACAACAAAAACTGCAGAAAATGAATTAGAATCCGCGGTACATACGAATAAAGATTCGAACAGTTTTCGTTGATTTTCTCGGTTTCATTCAATATGTAGTTAACGGTGTTTTCTCAAATCACAGCAGAAATGATATATACTTTCTGATATTGTTATCCAATATCCAGGAGTAAAATATTTGACGCCATACTGAATTTTGATGTTAAATGTTCGGTTCAGGGTGCATTTTTCTTTTTAGAAATAGACTTCTTCGAGAATTCCTGGAGTGTAAATTAAACGCTTCTTTTAAAAAATACAAATATATTTCAACTGGAGTTTAACAAGGATAATTGAAAATAATATTCAAAAATTTTTTTTAAATATTTAAAATGTACTGTTTTAGTAGACGTCAACTTCACAGTTTTAAAGTTAAATGGAAAATTTATAAGTCGTTGTTGAAAATAGTAAAAAACTAATTATCGAGGATGCTATAATTGTATTGAATATATGTTTTAAAAGGTTTGAAAATCCTGAATGAAACAGGGAGTACGAATATTAAAGCTGCATTCTATATAATTGCTCAAACCGGATTTTAGAATGGCCGAAATACCAATTACAAAGCGACATTGGACGTGGAGAACCTTTTTCTTATTTTTTATTGTCGTTCTGTGGTTGTGACTTCGGTCATTTCGTAATGCGAAATTCCTTTAAAGTGAATGCCCGTCTGCACTTTCGATTGTGACGGAGGTAAGAAATCTTTGAACATAAATTTGTCAAAAATTATGTGTATAATACATTGAATATAAACGGATACGGCCTATTATTACTTGAGAAACTGTGGTAAAATGATTGAAAATTTCGGATACATTTGTAAACTTAACTTTTTCTCATAACAAAATATTTAATTAATCTGGAACTGAAATGGGGGGATCAAAATCTAAACAGTGGGGGCTGCGTGAACCGTTTCCAATTAGAATATAGAATGTTGAGCAATATACTGGACTGAGTACTCGCGCACTGCGGCTCTTATGAGACGACAGTCGCAACCTGATAACTTTTGAAAGACTAATCGGATTAGATTCTGCTTTGACACACAGTTTTAGGGACCAAAAAGAGAGAATAAATATTTATTTCAAGACTTAAAAATTCCACTTACGGCTATTTGTAGTATTTCGAAAGTTAAACAATTTAAACTTATTGCTTCTTGAAAGCCCTAAAAGATTATAATACAAATAAATATAAAAAATAAAATATAAAAAATATTTAAAAAAGTAAAAAACAAAATTAAAAAAAATTTTAAATTGCGTTTTTGGACAAACGACATAAGTTGTGAAAAATATGAATAAAAAAAGATGCTCTTCGAAAGAAGAGCTACAAATTGTTCATTGATAATTTGTTGATAGGACGCGTAGTTTTTGTTTGAATCATAAAAAATAAAAATAAAGGAATACATTAATTTTTTTGAAGAACGACACTTGGAAAGGAAAAACATGAAACGAGAAAAAAATGTTCGACCAAAAGGGATATACAAATTTGTTACAATTCATTTTTACATAGGACGAGTAGATTTTCTTTTAATCATAAAAATTAATTCTGGTTATAAAATATATTTAAAATAAAAAGCTGAACTTTTTGGAAAAGCGACACGATCTATAATAATATTTTATTTCAGACAATTTTTCACCTAAATTATATGTAACTACAAATTTGCTTCATAACACTTTACAACAGGATGCGCATTGTTAGTTTAAATCGTAAGAATAGAATTGGAAGCAAACGAATTAAATCTATGGAAAAACGACACAAGTTGCAATAAAATGTTTCATAATAAAATTGTTCTTTTTTTATAACAAAACAATGAAAATACGTATGCTTCAATACCAATGCCTTTATAAATTCTATTAATATGAACTTTTTAAAATGATACATTGTTCAGGGTAGCTGAGAATAAACATTGGTGCCAAATAAGGAGTAAATAATAAAGTATCCATGAAAAATAAAATTTGTACATTATTTTAGAATGTCTGAATGCGAAGTACCAGACCGAGGTACACAAATATAATATATATTTGATATAATAGCATTGAACATAATGTAGAAAAGTTCACACTTTTGACAATGTCGAATGCGAAGCACGAGAGGCATGATAAGAATGTGTTCGTTAAAGCCGAAGGAGCTTTAATAAAAGCGAATTTACAATCACTTGAATTTCAGATTCTTATTTCTTAACTACTAGTTGGCCTATAGGCAATTTTTCAATTTGGAAAGTTTTAAATTCTAACTTATATTGTTATTTATTATTTTTTTTAATTTAGTATAAGTCCCCATGGCTAAATAGCCATTTAGGAACAGGCGATACATATACTATATTACTAAAAATCCAGGCGCTGATCGCAGAAAATTCTTAAAGTTATAAGTATATAGCACATCATAGTTTAACAATTTATTTGATAATAATAAGTACGAGAGCAAATGTGTTAGAGTAATTGTGTGACATTGAATATGATTAATATAAAAACATGATAGCAGAGTTACAATAAAGTGTTAAATATCTTATCGCAAAACCTATAAACCGAGGGATGTAATTGAATTGTATAAATTAAAATATGAGTTTAGATGTTACGTATATTTGAGGTATTGAGGCGCTGAGTTAGATAAGAGAGTTGCCAATGCATGATTCCTAGAGTGAGATTGTCACTATGAATCAGTTACATAAACGCTTTTGAGGAAAGAAAACAAAGGTGCCCCTAATTGATATAGGCAGTTTGTTCCAGAGTCAAACGCCCCTGTCAAAGACTGTTTCAACTTAAACGTTCGGTGCTTTGGAAAGATGATAACCTTTTTTTTTCTTGAAGTTTGGAATTGACAGGCAGATTTTTATTACAAAATTCAAAGAAATTGAAGAAAAACTGCGGGATTTCCGTGCGAAAGAGATTGTATACAAAAATTACTTATTAAATACTGTCTTCTCTTCGCTACATTCAGAAACCCTGATTGTTTTCGATAGGTTGTTAGATGTATATGTTTAGATAAGTCATGAATAAAACGAATTCATGCATTAAGTGTTGTCTCATATTTAGAACGAAGCTCATCAGTTATGTCATCATATACGATGCAACAAAAATCAAAGTGTGGCAAAATGAAGCTCTTAACCAAAAGAGTGGAAACCGCAATTATTCTTTGTTTCTTCGAAGTTGGTGCAGAATTCTGAACGTTTACCTCGAGATGTTAATTACATTCTCTTTCCAGGATAAGATTCTTTTCAATATAAATCTAAGATCTATCACAATCTCAACAAAATCTATAATCCGCCCACTGATCCGCAGTGACAAGAGAGTCATTATTGCTTCAGAAGTTGTGAAAGGGGATGGCCCTGCAAAAGTTTGGACTCACTTAGAAAAATGTTTTTTTTTGTATTTATCGCTTTAATTATACCGGAGTTAAAAAATGTCTCTTTAACAGGTTGATTGTTTTCGAAATTCGGTTTAAAATAAGCCCAGGGTGAAGCCAATTTGTCTAATTTCTAAATAGATATTGCAAAAATAGTGTAAATTTAAATGTTTTCTTAAATTTTCAATAACTTCCGAAATAGTCAACGTTTTTCAGTGTTCTTTGACTCATTTTGAAGCTTTTCTTTCACTATATCACAACAGCTTACGATTATGAATCGTAAAAAAATTCTTTTCGAATTGCAAGAACTTGGATTTGTAACAAAAAAGTTGGAAAAAAGCAGGGCAGTATATATATATATATATATATATTCGTCGTGAGACATGGTTGTGGTTGAAATTTTACCGCGATTTCGCTAGGAGCGGATGCAGCTTTTCAGATTAGCACCCGCTCCCGGCGAAATCCTGCGGAAAAATAATA
Organism: Belonocnema kinseyi; assembly: GCF_010883055.1. NCBI lineage: Eukaryota > Metazoa > Arthropoda > Insecta > Hymenoptera > Cynipidae > Belonocnema > Belonocnema kinseyi. Next base: position 73,362,984 of record NC_046666.1, on the reverse strand, counting down.
TTTTCTCCTAGATAAATATAAATTACACTGTTTTGTAAGTGAAAAAGTTTAACTAAAGTTTAACAGCGAATTTGAGGTAAAATTCCCTCTGTACGTTGAACTTTAATTGTAGGTAAGAATTTATATGATGAATTTAAAGTAATTTCTTTATTTTTCAATATTTGATAAGATTTGAAGGCATCAAAGAAGTTTGTGTTTTCACACACTCTGTTTTACCGACAGTTTTACCGACAGTGTATTTGATATACCATTTATCATATTAAATATACCATTATGTTGCAAAAATAATATATATCCATGTTAAAATTAGTATCCTATGTAAATGAGCCTCAATACACAGAAGCATATCAATTGTAAATTAATTTTAATATGAATTTAATACACGGTTTATTAATATTAATGTACGGTTGAAAATTTTAATATGCCAAGTAATTTCCCTTAAATCAGTTATATTTATAACGAAGCTTTAAAAATGCAGTAAATCTGCGTTTAAAAAATTTCTTTTCATTATATAGCTTAATAATTATAGTATATTAAATTGTAATTTCGTTTTGAGATTTAATTTAATTTATTGATAAAAAAGCTCACAAGGCTGTAAAGCACCTTTACCAGCTGAACAGGTTATACACGTAATGTAATATACAAAGATGATGAAATATATATATAGAGTAAAAAAGTACATTAAACAACCCTTAGAGACCAAAAAATGTAAGGCCAAGGGGGCCCAATATCGTCGCAACGAGCGGTAACCTGGCCGGCTTCATTCATATCTCTTTATTGTGCGCTAAAGTGCAGAGGTGTTTTATTTTGATCTCCGTTTTACTTTGTTTGTGATTTATTAAAACATGAACAAAAAAATAGTGAATCCTGACCTCCTAGATTCAATGGGACCTAAGTTAAGCCGCATTCAACAATATTTAAATAATCTGACCGAGTATGGCTTCTCATCGGTAAATAGCGACCCTGCATCTAACCTCGACGATGACTATAGTGATCTGTTTGATTTACCCGACATTGAATCTTCTAAACAATGTAATTTTTTATGAAAATATATAGGTTTCTACAGTTTATAACTCTTTTTTAAGGATATTACGCAGTGTTGCAGGGGGCCCCAATATCGTCGCAACGGTCCTGAACCTGGCCGGCTTCATTCATTTCTGTTTATAGTGCGCTAGAGTGCAGAAGTGTTTTATTTTGATCACCGTTTTACTTTGTTTGTGATTTATTTAAACATGAACAGAAAGAAAAGTGAATCCTGACCTCCTTGATTCAAAAGGATCTATGTTAAGCCGCATTCAACATATTACGCAGTGTTGCACAATACTGTGCATTATTGCGCAATTCTTCGTACGAGATTGCATTGGAGGCAAGACATGTTAGGACATTTTTAAAAGAGTTTGCACGGCTGGCAAGGCATTTTTACGAAACTTAGTTAACGAGCTTGCACAACAGGCAAGACGTTAATATTTGTTTACTGTTATAAAATTTCGAAACGAACTTGCATAGGTGCAAGGGGTTTTTACGAAACTTAGTTAATGACCCGGCAAGAAGGCTTGCATTAAAAAGTATTAAAAAATTGCATTCATCCAGTACGAACGTGAGAAATATTGAATACTTCTGTATTCCGTTTTTGTCCTCCTGTTTTGAATTTCACAGCAGTTGAAGTTATCTCTTAAATTGAATCCCTTTCTGTAATTAGCTCCGACAATATTTTTCTGAATACCACAAAGAAAACAAAAAATAGCACATTTTAATCCCTTTTAATTTCGCAAATTTCGATACTTTTATTTACTGTTTTTTGAAAAATAATGAGATAAAAAGCTTTTTAAAACAAAGGATTGGTCGTTTTACCATATCAGGATTAGTTTCCACACAGAACTTTCTGGTGAAAAATAATTTTTTGAAATTTTTTACCATGACTTTATATTTTTGTAATCGATCATATTTGAACAAAGCGAACATTTCACGATAAAGACATATATTCTTGTATACAAACCTTTCAGATTTTGCAAATGTCATGATTTTGAAGCGCGTTTTAATGCTTTAAACGAAAATTGTGTTTTTAATTTATTAGAGGTTACGTCCGACAGCTCCGATTGGCTTTAAAAGGGATTGGAACCTTATTATTTTCGCTGCCCAATGAGGATTAAAAAACGAAGGGCAGAATCAGCATTCTTAGGGATTAAAAATTTTTAATACCTTTTAATCCAAAGCTTCTTACCGGAGCTTATACAAGAGGAATGACGTTAACATTTTAGTACCATTAGTGCTATACTCTTCCCTTTCCCATTAAATTTTAGAACCAATAAAAGGAGAAGCAACTTCAACGACTGCAGACATTCTTCAGTCGGAGGTTGAAATAAACCAACGTTTTAAGGACATCCTTGATGCAAATCGACGCCTTTACCTTCGATTGGTGGGAATGTAACTTTTATGCTCCCCTCCTTTCGCGGTTATAATTAAAGCCTTGAAATAAAATAAAGCCGAAAAGTCTTTCCGTATAGTAGTGTTCCCTAACTGGTTTAACCAACACAGCACACAGCCCAAAACTCAAAGGAGCCCAAGATAAGGCCCCCCGAAGTCAGTATAAGGGGGGTATGAGCTCTACAAGTTCACTCGCTCATTTTCCTTACTCGGGAGAGTGGTTTCGGTTATTTGACTGAATTTTTGATATATTGCTCGTCTCGGCGTCCTGAACAAATGTCTCAATGGGCATAAAGTCCAAAACTCAAAGGGTTCCAAGATAAGGCCCGCCGAAGTCAGTGCGATGGGGCTATCGACTCTACTCGTAAACTAGACCATTGACTCTTATTGGAAACGTACCCTAAATATAAAGTAAATGAAAGAATTAAAAAAGAATGGCCGTTACCGCTTGGATTAGCATTACCCAGACATTACCACGCGAAGGTTTTTTCTTGTTTTAGATTTCCAAGTTCTCACATTTTTTTATTTGGCAAATCAAGTTTTATATTTTTTTGTATACATAATCGCAAGTACCGTTCAAGTATCCTAAAAAGGACTAAAACCACTCTTCTGAGTAAGCAAAATAACCGAGTGAACTTGGAGAGCCGATACCCCCATTATACTGACTTCGGGGGGCCTTATTTTGGGATCCTTTGAGTTTTGGGCTTTGTGCCCATTGAGACATTTGTTCAGAATGACGAGACACGCAACAGATAAAAGATTCAGCCAAATTAACGGAAACCACTTTCCCCATAGGTGTGTTACGGGGTCCTTTAATTAATGTGTGATACTTAGGAAATTTTATCGATTTTGTCAGGGTCAGATTCCGTCAGCTTTTTTCCTCGAATAATAAAGATTTTCTCTTCAAAATCTGGAAAATGATGGTGAACATGCTGACGGAGGTCCTTGAACTCTTTGTTTGTGAAATAATTTTAAAAAATTAATTTAGATACATTTTAATTAATGTGTGTGTAATTTGAGATTATTTGTGATACAATTCTCCCCAGCTTTTTTTCCAAACTACACAATATTTTTGGGCGAAAACTTGGGACAAACAAAAAAACCTAGTCACTAATGTCCCGGAACTAACCTTGTTGTAAACAATCAAAAAAGTTGATTTCATAAATAATATCTAAGTGGCTACCGACAGCATCGGCACGACAGAGACTTACATTATCAGAATAGAAGACACTTGAAAACAGATCCTAACCTCAAAACAGTGCACATTCTGACGGCGTGTGAATCGCCGTAAATAAAAATTTAGGAATTGATATTTGTTCGTAAGCAGGGAATCTTCTTTATCAAAGACAGAATTTAAATTTAAGAGATTCACTTGCAGATTCTTTTTATTTGAATAAAAATAAGAATAAGCTAAAATATAAGTCTAGCACTTAACTGAAATATTAATTATTATTGAAGAGAACTCGGTCAAATTTTATCTTTCTTCTCTATACGAAAGAGTGACGTGCAAAAAGTAACGTATAGGAATGAATCATCTCTGTAATCTCCACGGATCCCTCGTGACATGTGATGTAATTGGTCCATAATGACGACATGTAATCACCGATTGGTTTCCCATCCTTTAAAGAACCAATCCACAAGGTTATGAATATAGGCGTGGGCGCGCCGAAATGCCAGCTTTTATCTCGTTATCTTTTATTTTCGAACGTTAACTCTCCGTCCGTTGTCAAGTCCATTTTGGACTCAAAATAATCACTGCGAAACTATTAGATCGTTTTGATATAACTTTGAAATAATTAAAACTAAATTAATAATTAACAATACATCATTCTGGAGTGAAGCGTGCGCGTAAATCACAAATATGTAAAATATTAAACAATTTGTTTTGTGAATCTCAAATAAATCAGGAATGTCCGAATGATTAATTTAATAAATCTACAAATTTCTTAGCATAATTTTTGATATAGTTGATTTTTAAATCGACGCAAAACAGCATTGGACCACAATTCAACCTCCAATCATCGTTGGGTAAAGGAATTTTATGACACTGCAGAGACAGGCGAACTTAACAATTGGTAACAGCTGTGGTGTGATCGGCTGTACCGCGAAAACCACGGCAGGAAATTAAAATTAAAATTGTCTTTAGGTCGGGAAATTCTAAATGAAAAATTCATGGTCTTCAAACCTACGAAAGGCTGATATAAAGTTCGGAAATATATGTACCTACTTCAGTCGGGATAATAAAATTTATAATTTATAAAATTTTCGAATGTGAATTTTAATAGTGATTATGAAAACTGCGAATAAGATCATGAATCTGAAGTCAAACAGTGCCGAATTAAAGTTTCTAAAAATCACGATAGAATACATTTGAAAATCAGTAAAAATAAGAAAATAATGCGCGTCCCAAAAATGCACGCGTCTATTTTGTAGTAAAAAATAAAATCGGCCGAATTTAAGAATATAAATTTTACCAAATTAGTTCAAGCGCCTGTGTCATTTTTCAATTACTGGCGGATAACCCTGGGACGATTACGTCCAAGGCCCAGGACCCGTCAGTGTAAGAAATTGAAGGGAGGTCAATTTAAAGCTTGGACCAAAGCAGCCACCGGGCCCTGCGAAGGGTCATGGAACCAAGGAACCTGTCCAGGAAGGGTTAAGTTACCGCTGGATCGGCCCACTAGAGGGTTACAGCACCAAAGGACTGTGAAGGAACAGGAACTGAAGAAACTTCCAAGGATTTGGAACAATTTCTGGACTTTAAGGATTTTCCAATATAAGACTAAATAACAAATTAAGAAAAAATGTCCTAATTGAAATAATTATCAGACTTTATTCCTTCCTTCAGGTCTGAAAAAAATTCTAATTAAAGATGGGCCGTACACGCGCTCAAACGCAGACAAAGGGGTTAAAGTTTCCTTGTCTAGAAACAATAAAAAGGCTAGGAACTCTAGAGGAAGTAACTCCACAGTTGCAGGTCTTTCTAAAGCACTCATGCCTGTTCAAAATTTTATTGCATTACGGGATCAGAATAATGGTGTTAGGTTCCAGTAATACCAATCGAATCTAATCCGCGAGTTTAGAATACGGAAATGAAACTTTTCCAAGTGATTTACAAAGACACAATATGAGTTTAGATGATAAACAAAAAGAAGCAGCAAGTAGGCTTGCTGAAATTCTTAAAATTGTAAATCTAGAGGGTTTGAATGAAGAAGAGCAAGAGAGCTTTCTTCCATTTTTTGCTGAATATCCTTACCAATTTTTCATTTCTGCAGATAAATTGGGTTCTACTAATGCAATCTCTCATAAAAGCATTACTGTTGATAACAAACCGGTGTCTGTTAAACAATATAGGTTTCCGCCTGTCCACAGAGAAGAGAGCCGTAAACAGATAAATTAGTTGTCTTCTTCTGGAATAATTCGGAGTGGAATATACGTTGGGGAATGGTCATAGATTTCGACTCATTAATGAAAAGACAGTGGGTGACACTTATCCGCTCTCCAATATTACCGACATATTAAGTCAACTTCACGGAGAGAAATTTCCAAAGATTAATTCACGAGACTGTTCCTTGACTTTATTCTAACTTTGGCGCAAGAACAAAGATCTCGGAACCCTTGATTTTAAAGCATAACATTTTATTTGAAAAATTCGTCTGTCACATTCCAACATGTCATGGATCAGGTTTTGACAGGACCTCAAGGGATAGAACTCTTCGTATATATGGACGATATAGTCCCATATGCATCATCCCTTGAAGAACACTCCAGGAAATAAAAGGCTTTGTTGCGTCGTCTCAAATCAGCGGGATTGACACTCCAGCCACGTAAGTGTTAATTTTTGAATTGAGAAATTGTTTATTTAGACCACATGATTACGTGTGAGGGCGTAAAACCAGAACCTCAGAAGTAAGAGTCCGTGCAAAATTTTCCTATACCAAAAGGAAAAAAACATGAAACAATTTTTGGGATTAATTAGTTACTATAGGCGGTTTATTCCAAATGTTTTCAGGGAATCCAAGCCTTCAACTTTACGTAAATATCCTGATTTTACAAACCCGTTCGTGCTTACTACAAATGCTTCGAATTATTCACCAAGTGACCAAACTAATACAGTGATGGTGAACGTACCAGTCCTGGAACCTGGATTTGTTCTTAGACATTCTTGCAAGACAATCAGGGTTTGAATCCGAGATTACAGGAAATTAATTTCGAGGATATAGTCGGACAGATTTTTACAGGTCATGGAATCCTAGAAAGTGCCGAAGTTGTAACGGTTAGAGAGCTCGAAGAAAGTGAGAGTCTAATGGGATTAGACACGTCAAAAACCGTCTTACAGGCACAATGTTTGCGGGTAGCATATCCTAAAAACGTCACTGGGAATAGCCATCAGGGACGCCATGATCAATGCAAGCCTACTAACTTCTGGTGGCTAAAGTTGTGGAGAAAGAGGGATTTGGACATGGGTGGTTTAAAAATGTATATCCGGAAAAAGGGGTACAGACATTTAGTTAAGAATTCCCCAGTGAGAACGATCTATCGTCTCTTGCTGGCTTGAGGACTAACGACCTAGTTAGCTCTTCCCCGCTGCTTTCGTTAGTTCAAATCAATCAGGTGCCCAAAAAGTAGTATCTGACGTTGCCCAGTGCCTCGTCATTTCTGACTAGGTTTAGTGGTCCAAATTCTGGCTTGAGGTTACCCCAAAACCTACGGAAGGGTGAGGAAGCCAACTGAAAGGAGCTACCATACCAAGAGACGTAGAAATCTTCCGATGAAAAGGACTCTTATATTCTAGAGCCTAGATCAGTCTTAGTTATACAAGATTGCTATGTGTCATACAGCAAGGATTCGGTCTTCATAGGTAAAGGCCACCTTGTACACTTTGTCACAGCTCACGGCTTGTTAGAATCTGAAACAAATAAATTATTAAAATATCAAGGGTTATTTGATCCAGCCAATTATGTACAGTGGAATTCTAAATTGGGGAAGCAATAGTATTTATGCAAAAAGAAAGATACTTATTCAGTTTGATTGTCAAAAATATCAAGGATGACAGCTTATTTTTTGATGTGATAACTGGAGTGATGGAAGCACTTAAGCGAGGAATGGAATCATTGAACGTTAATAAAATCAAGACTTGAAACAAGGGAAACAGTCTAAGCGACGTATATTGTGTTTCGATTCAGCAATTCTTTCGACAAAAATTCTTGCAAACCGGATTTCATTTAATAATTTGTTCTGGAGAAATAATAATTCCATTAAAAGAAAATCACGATAAAACTGTCAAAGAATTTCATTAATCTGTGGTTTGGAGGCCACAAGGATATTTCTAAGACTTTTTGAAGGATTAGATCAACTTACTATTGGGAAAATATATAATAGTAGATAGGATGGGAACTCGAATGCCCATGGTAATTACAGATACCCTAAATGAACATTTTGAAAAAACACAAATTGACTTGGTAGGCCCACTCCCAATTACAGATCGGGGAAATTAGTAAATTTTAACTATTCAGTGTGTTTCAACGAGACGAATAATATATGCGTCCAGGACTATTGGGTATCGTCAGGGAGGAGAAGACGAACCCGATGAATGGATCTGCAGCAAGTGTCTACTTAGTGAGGAAAGTAATGAGTTTATACTGTTCCACTTGCACTACCTATTGGTGCGGGAATATCTGCCAGTGAGACCCTGTCCCAGATGCCAAAATCAAGTTGCGTTAATCAAAGACCCACTAACATGCCCCCATTGTTCTAGTTTAATAACAACATTCTTAGAAACGCGAAAAATTCCGGAAAACCAACTGCGAATTATTCAGTTGCGTCAGATAGAATATACAAGTATCGGAAAAGCGTATGTCATTTGGAAAATCGTAGGACCGGACGAACTGCCGTTTTTTGAAATGCTATTTAGTGTTGCATTTTTGGATATCTTCGGGGAAAGATTTATTTCTGCTGCCATTGTAGATTTGGATGGGGAGGATGGTCTTGCACCTTTGTAAGTTCGCAAATCCGCGCCAGGTAGGGAACTTATCCCTCACTATAAAGAGGGCATACCTTTCTTATAGAAAACCTAATAAGAAAGGAAAAATAGAGAAAACTTAATATTTTCCGACTTAAACGAAAGAGTGAACATTTTTGAAACATTTTTTGAATGTGCTAATTTTCCATCCGGAGAAGTGCCCAACGAAAGAATAGGCTTATCTCTGAAACCAATTCTTTTTTATTTCCTTACACGGAGAAAAAGGTCTAGTTGGGGCAACTAGATGAATCTAGCTACGCACATCGCCGCAAAAAATCAAGACCCCTCACTTTAGAAGGCAATAATTCCGCAGAAAAAAATGTGAAGAGGTTCGCATAAGAACCACACGAATCCGCTAAGTTTTTTTAAATGAAATGGTGTTTCTCTAATTTGCGTAAAGAATATGTTGGAAAAATTTTGAAAAAAATCTGGAGTGTCCTACAACATGTTCAGAATCCAGTAGATACCTTAAAATTTTAAAATATTTAAAAATGTCCATTTTGCAAAGATTTTTGTTGAATGTTTTTATTTAGGGATTGAATAGAGCTATCGCCCTGTTTAATGGCTTAAAATGTGAAGTAATGTACCCTGATTTATATTTCGACCACAAAACTGAATAAAAAATTTAATTTCGCGATTAAAGTCGCTCAGAATAATTCGGAGTTTAATGAGGCGGGGCGCGTGGCACAGGCGTAGAAAAAAGTGTAGAAAAAAAAGGCCCGTCATATTTCTCAGCGGCAGGCAGCCGTTTTCTCCAGATTTTCACACAGCTGCTGCTCGCTCAGCAGGGCCGTCTCAAAGATTTCAGGCGGACTGCGCCCTTCTCTTCTGATACAAAATTTTCATAATATAATCCAGTATCAAGCTTGCACACGAATGATCTTGTATTTTGTTTATTTAATATAGTACACTTATTTCGGTATTATAATATAATTTTGTAATTATTAGGCTCTTAATTCGCTATTGCATATATGTAAAAGGAATAATTATTATTCTACAAAGATACGTGATTGTAAAATTTTGTTAACAATTGCCGTTTATGAACAATTATTTTTATATACTTTTGTGCTATAATTCTAATCATTATTATTACTTATATATTATGTGTGTGCGATTTCATATCAAATCATCTGAAGAACTTAAGCTTTTGTTTGTAATTTTTATGAAAATTGTAGTATTTGTTCTCGTAGGTGTTAAAAGAAAAACCCTGACATGGTTTTTAAATAATTCCCAGAAATGACAGGATACTAAAAATTAAAAAATTTGGTACTTTTTCTTTGAACTCTAATAACTTTTGTGATTTTAATACTATTAAGGTGTATTTTTTTAATATTCGCAATATGCTGCAGTTCTGACCAAAAATTTAAAATCACAAAAGTTATGAAAGTTTAAAGAAAAAGACCAAATTTTTCAATTTTGAGTATCAATGCCCCCCCCCCCCACCACTCCTGTATAATTCCACGTGCATCCCAAAAAAATGTAGCCATAACCTTACCAGCTGACTTTACGGTCTTTGCCTTCTTTGGAGCTGGTTCGCACTGTGGAAATCCACTGTTTGGATTGTTCCTTTGTCTCAGGAGTGTAATGGTGTATCCATGTTTCATCCACAGTCACAAATCGACGAAAAAATTCCTCACGA
>NC_046666.1:73350350-73352799 GCF_010883055.1 Belonocnema kinseyi | reverse complement strand
TTTCAACATACTCTCCTTTTAGGTCGATACAGCAAGTCCAACGATTTTCTAACTTTTTGATACCGTCCGAAAAGTACTCGATCGGAAGGTCTCCAAAATACGTCTCAGTTTCAGCTATGAGCTCCTCATTTAAGTAAAAACGCTTACCGGTGAGCCATCTCTTCATGTTAGGGAACAAGTAATAGTCGCTGGGGGCCAGGTCTGGTGAATATGGTGGCTGAGGAACCAATTCGAAACCGATTTCATGCAATTTTGCTTGTGCAACTAAGCATGAATGAACAGGCGCATTGTCGTGATGATAAAGTGGTTTTTTCTTCAAATGCGGTCGTTTTTCGGCGATTTCGATTTCCAATCGGTTCAATAATGATGAATAGTATGCTCCGGTTATGGTTTTACGTTTTTCAAGATAGTCTACATATATTATGCCATGTGCATCCCAAAATACGGAGGCCATAACCTCTCCGACCCATTGTTGCGAACAATAATGCCAAATTCTGCTGGGAAGTTGTCACACGAATTGGTTTTTGGTCCACTGTGAGCAAACGCGGCACCCATCGCGCGCAGAGCTTATTCATGCCCAAAACTGAATGCACGATATTGCCCACCCGTTCCAATGATATGCCTACAGCATTAACTACCTCTCTCAATTTCACTTTGGGATCATTCAACATCATTTCATGGATTTTTTCGACATTTTCTGGTGTAGTGACCTCTTTTGGGCGCCCAGATCGTTCAACATCAACTGTGCTCGTACGGTTACAACGAAACTCGGTAAACCACTTATGAATCGTTCCAATCGACGGTGCAGAGTCCGGGTAACACTTATCCAACTTGGCCTTGGTCTCGGATATCGTTTTCTTGCGAAGATAGTAGTGTTTGATCAAAACTCGAAACTCAGATTTCTCCATATTAAAAAAACTCGGAGGTTAGTCGCTTCTCAGTGCTGTAACTTGTAAATGCGTAAACATAAATGGCTGAAATTTTGACAGGCGTCATTTGAAGGATCAAGCTTGACGAAAATGGTTCACATTAGTGAATACTAATGCCATCTCTTAGAATTTTCAGGTACTTATCAGACTGCCTAGTATTAGTACGTTTTCAGCTGCGTATAAACATTCATCAAGTCAGGTGAGTGACGCTCAATTTCTCAGTTTCGGCATATATTCATTAGCTAGTTTTTGTTCCCTGCAAGGAAGTTGGTTGTTTAGCACAGTTTTCTAAATATTTTGGTCAAATTGTTACCCTTTTACCGTTAAAATTGGCTGAGAAAATGCGATCACGTGAAAATCACCCGTATCCACGTCCAAGTGATGAGAAGTACGAGAAACCGAAAGGCAAACGAGTGTGTGCTAAAGATAAACCCGAATCCATGATATATTTTATCACTCTGTTTTTGTATTTTTATTTTGTTATAAAAAGTTGTAATATCGCATGATAGTTTTGAAAAATGTTTCCTACTTTGGTTGGTTCACATATCTTTAGAAAATAAATATTAACATTATTTCCCAATAATTTATAATTATATTCTTCTATTTTGAAAGTTAATAACAGTTCCATAAATTAATTTCAAGTAGCCTTTACTTTTTTATGATTCAAAGATTTCTCATTCTCATTTTTTCATTTTGTATACTTTGAATGCTGAAATTCTTAAACGGAAAATATAAATATATTATATTACAACAATGAAATGTCATGGTAATATTATACTACTTTTCGTTTCAAATCACATGTCTTTTTTATTACAAAAAACGACTTCAACAATTGTATTTAAATTTTTTGTTTGTGTATGTACGTGTTTCTAATATGAAATGATTCCAACGATAAATCAAATAAGTTACTCTTAAATTAATATGAAAGTAAAGGACCCTCGAGATGTTGATTATCCCTTTTAGTTCACCAAAGAGTAGAAAAAAGCAAAATCTATTCTTTTTATTCGATTTAGAAAAATGTAATGGAAGCTTATTGGGAGGAACTAAAAAATTGAAGGGCCTCAAAAGAAGGAATAGAAAGACAGAAAATAATTTCACTTTTTATCCGAAAAACCTAGTCTTTTTAATCAACAGTTATAAATATAAAATAATTATGTTAATAGAAATAATTTATAGTATTGTCAAGGAATATTTTTATAATTCTATTTAAAGATACATTTTTTTACCTTGCATAACACTATTAAATGTATTTATTGTTATTTATTGTACTATTAAATCTATAATTTGTTTAAACAATATACATGATTATAATTAAAATTACTCCACCGTTAAGGAAGATAAAAAGTTGAAATTTCAAAACTTATATGCCACAAAAACGAATAGAAACTATGCATGTGCACATATTTTGTGGACATATTAGAGGTAATTACAGTCTGTCAAGTTAAAGCGTGGGTGGCTTTACTCGCAGTCGGTAAGGTGTATCGACATGATTTTGGTGTCAAAATATTAAGAAGAGCTCC
>NC_046666.1:73344541-73350250 GCF_010883055.1 Belonocnema kinseyi | reverse complement strand
TATAGAGCTCCAAGGAGATTATGTTGAAAAATATAAAAAAATTTACCCAAAAAAAATTGTTTTTATACTTCATTCTAAGGACTTATTGAACTACCCTCGTATCAGACTGCCTAGTAAGTTATAGTCTAAAACAGCTCCATGGTAACCAGATGCACTTTTTGCTTTCAGAACTTCGGAATTGTATAAAAACATCCAGAGCTTTCATAAGAATCAATGAGGGGTTACCCCCATTTTGCTGCTAGGTATACCCGAAGTTACCACAATCGCTAGTTCTGATGATTAATTATAAAAAAACTAAAATGAATTTTGTGTTTCTTTCACAAGCTATAGACGAGGATTTTTTCAGAGAATTTAAGAAAGTGAAAAAGTGCACCTTGAAAATTTTCCGGGTTATCCCGTTTTGAACGCCAGCCATTCACTTAGTGTTTCGATTCTTTTCTTCTTAAGGGGAATATATATATATATATATTCGAATTTCATTTTTTTTCATCCGCATAACCTTTTTTCTTCGCATGAGAGATTCAAAGAATTAAATTGTTTTTTTTTATTATAATTTTTTTCTCCTTAAATTGTTTTTTAGTTTGTTTAAATAAAAATATTTAACCTTTTCCTTATTTTTTCCGATAATTATGTTCTTAAATACCCCACTCAGTCCCCCTTCGGTTCCTTCTCAAAAAAATAAAAAAAAAACAGTAAGATCAACTTTTAAATTGTTGAAATTCGGATTGTACGTTAAAATTTCGATTAGAAACTCACGGAGTAATCACAATACTTTTTTTTTGCAGCGTTAAAAATTTGTAAAAATTTCATTGATTTTTGCTGAAGGTGACTTCAAGCGCATCCATAATAGCTCAAGTAGTATGTTGCCCGCGAAGTTTAAAAATCAAATTCTCTCTCACTTGCATTGCAGCGTTGTTGTTTGAGGCTTCCACTGCGTGGCGCTAACATCTAGACCAAAAAATTGCTGGTTTTTTGAGTTTTTTAAGAAGGAACCGAAGAGGGACTCAGTGGGGACTTTAAGGGTACTTTGTAGAGGCACTTTTCTCACGAACCATTTGCCGTATTTCTACTCTTAAACAACTTTTAAATAAGGGGAAAGGTGTGACGGAATCTTCTTGACCAAAAACAGAATTTAAATTTAACAGATTCACTTGCAGATTCTTATTATTTGAATGAAACTAAGAATAATCTAAAATATAAGTTTAGCACTTAACTGAAATATTAATTATTATTGAAGTAAATAGTTTCCAACTATTGAGTAAAATCCTAAACTGTAGAGAACAATTGCATATATGAAGTAGTACAGGAGGAATTATAGATAGAGAAAGTTGAACCATTTTGATCGAGATGCCATTAATACCGATTCCCTCGAACGCTCAATAAAGAAACGTTCAATAAAGTAATTTACCCGGTAGTTTTGATCAAAGGTTTGACCCGGAGAGGGAATAATTCCAAGCCGCTGAAGGACCTTCCAGATATTTTCATCCTTATTCTTGCTAAAAATTGCATTATAGTTATATTTATTTTTAGGCTCCCTTATCTTAGTTTAAACCAGATTCCTCAGGGCACGGAATTCCTTCCATCGTGCCTGGTCTTTAGTTCTCCTAGCTTCAGATTACTTTCTCATCCGCGGATAAGTTTTTTCATAACACGTTTAAACAAACTATTATTATTATTATTAAATAGTACATTATCGTAACATAAGGAACGAGATGAAGTAACTTAAAATATAAATAATATCCTTATATATACATACCTGAAGAATGCGACCAAATGGTTTTAAATAAAAAGAAGAAAGACAATAACAGTAATGCTCTTGCTCATTTTCATCCTGCCCTAAAACGGAAAAATATAGTTTAGCGACATTTTTCGAAAATGGGTTTTTTCATCAGTGGAATCGTCAGAGTAAGCTGCGTCTGACTATCATGGTTAACTTTATAATTTTTAGTAATTTATAATTAAAAAATTAATGTTTAAAATTCCAAATATTGAGCAAATTGACCGAAAACAACATAAAAATGTATGAAAAGTACTTTGCGATGTCTGAAATTTGTAAGAGAAAGCGAATACGTCACGAAGTACAAGGGAAGAATATAAGTGAAGTACATTGCGAATCTGTTATCTGACAAAAATGGTCAAGCACGCTGCTTCCCGAGACAAATTCCTAATATTCGGCAAGTCCTCCCCGCATGCTCTATCACGAAAACTAGAGTTCTGCGCGAGGTTGGAGAGACCTTTTCAATCCTCGTTTTTCCTTGAAAATTGCAAATTCGGAAATAAGTAGGCTTCTGCGAGCATTAAAGAGGCTTTCGCGATATCCTAAAACTCCCTCCGTGCTATGTCAAACCGAGTTCGCGCCGATGATTTTAGAGTATTGAGCGAGCACGTAGCGAGGTTTCAAAAAAATATTCAATGTTTGACAAGTGCTCGCTAAAGCCTCTTTAATGTTCGCGGAAGCCTACTTATTTCTGAATTCGCAATTTTCGAGCATTTTCCAGGAAAAACGAGGACTGAAAAGCTCTCTCCAACCTCGCGCAGAACTCTATTTTTCGTAACAGACCATGCAGGGAGGACTTGCCGAGTATTAGGATGTTGCCCCAGGCTGGTACAAAATCAAAACTCTGCATGTGCCATCATGTGCTATACGTTAAGTCTCAAGTTGTAAATGTGTAGAGTTAAACAAAGATGTCCAAGCGAAGAAATGCGCAAGCGACATCGGTTGAATTCGATGCCATACATGGTGTTTGAGGATTCCTCTTGTTGTATCGAGGGCCGAACGCTCGATAAAATTACAGCACAACACTGTTCAAGCGATTTCGCATACTTCTTAGCTGGGATTTATTATTATTATTATTATTATTATTATTATTAATATTACACCATTAAGCCATTTCCCTTTCGGGGTAGGAGTGACTCACACGGTAGGGGAAAGGTGTAGTGTGTGGAAGGGATAGAGATTTTTCAGAATGATCCAGAATTCTCGTGCTATTTAAGTAAATAACACGTTTGTTCCGCAACACTGCTCCGGCCCAGGTTGCTGATCAATCTCTCTAGCAATCACTCCAAGCGAAGAATTTCACGAAGTCGTTAAAGGTTCCCCATTTGGGTCCATTAGTGGCCAAGGTCTTTTGTTTCAGGCGTCATTCACTCTGACACTCTTTTTATTAACTATTTGCCGCCATACTTTCCTGTCCTGGCATACTTTACTAGCTTCTTTTATGCCCATGCATTTTTTCATGCAGACTCTCGTGTTTCTGTGACTTCTTATGTCTCTTCTAACGAGGGTCTCATTCACACATTCTAACCATTCTTTCCGCGGTCTACCTCTGGGCACGCTGCCGTTTACTTTACCTTGATACACTTGTTGCGTTAGTCGTTCATTTGGCATTCTCTCAACATGTCCGAACCATCTTAACCGATTTCTTTCCCATGTGTCTACTAGTGTCTCTTCTGCATCACATTCTTTTAGAATTATCTCGTTACTTAGTTTGTCCATCAGGGTTTTCCCGCACATTATGCGCATGAATCTCATGTCAATTGCGTTAATTTTACTCTTATCTTTTTCTTGATAAGTCCATGTCTCGCTACCGTATAGTACAGTCGGTACAAATATAGAATTATGTATTGCCATTTTAGCTTTATTTGATATATTTTTACTTCTGATAAGGAGACCTGCTCTACCAATAACCTTCTTACCTTCGTTTATGCGTCTATCTAATTTCTCATCTATCTTCCAGTCCCTAGTAAATAAACTACCAAGGTATGCGAAATTATCAACTTGTTCAATTCTCTCATCATTTAATAAAATATTGCATAGTGTTTTCTCACTCTTTCCTTTAAACACCATAGTCTTTGTTTTATTTGCGTTAATTTTGAGGCCCATGCTCTTCATGCTTGGATCTAGTTTATTCAACATTCTTTGTAAGTCTTCGATAGACTCAGCCATAAAAACCTTATTATCTGCGTACGCTAATCCACGTACCCTTGCTGTTTTGAGATCCACACCCTCTTCGTCGAAGAGAGCCATTCCTAAACACTTGTCCATAAAGAATATAAATAACCATGAAGACATAACGCATCCTTGTCTAACTCCATGAATAATATCGGAACAGTCACTCAATTTCCCATTCACTCTTACACTCAAAGTTTACTTCTATCTACCTTGTCAAAAGCTTTTTTTAGGTCAACAAATGCAACAGAAAACTTTTTTTCCTACTCTCAAACTTTTTTCTGTTATTTGCCTTAAGCTAAATATTTGATCCGTACATGACCTGCTTGACATAAACCCACTTTGGACTTCCCAAATCTATGCTCCTGTTATTTTCATTACCCTACGAATAAGTATTTTTGAATATATTTTACTTACGGTGCTTAATAAGCTAATCCCTCTGTAATTATTGCACTCGCTTTTATCTCCCTTTCTCTTTTGTATTGGTACGATAATCGTTTTTTTTCCAATCGTCTGGGACGTCTTCGATCTCGAAACATAAATTTATCAATTCACGCAGTCTATGTGGTATGCACGCGCCACCGTGTTTAAGCATTTCAGCGTTAATACCGTCTACCCCGGCTACTATTTCTCATGTTGACAAATTCTGTACTTTTGCTTCCTTTCATTTTTTTATAAAGTAGTTTCCTGCTTCCTTCAAAGTCGTTTTGTATTTTCATCTCTTCTTCTGCTCTAATTGTATCTTTACTTTCTTTAACTAATCGTTTGAGTATCCTGTTTTCGCGTCTATAATCATTTCTACGTCTATTTCTTTCCTCATTGCTAAGACCTGCGATGTACAAAGTTCTCTTGTACGCTTCTCTCTTTGCTTTTTGGGCAGCCTGAATTTCATCATTCCACTACGCATCACCAGAAACTCTTCCTAAAACTGCGGTACCACACACTTCGATCGTACATCTAATAAGGATATCCTGTAAAATTGTCCAGGCGCCCTCTATATCTTCGTTTTTATACGATCCTCCCATGTTGCCCTATCTATGCTTTCAATTATCTTATTTTGGAAATCCATTCGCACATCCGATTTCTGTAGGTTCTCAATTTTGATTCGCGTTTGTTTTGCTTTCTTGGTTTTCTTTTTTCTCCATCCCCGACCAAAGTTAATTTTTGAGATCAGAAGGTAATGATCAGTATTGCATTCAGGACCACTCATGACTCTTGTATCTTTGTCTAACTCTCTTAGTCTTTCATCCGCAACAACAAAGTCAATTATACTGCGGCTATTTCCTTTAGACCAGGTGTACATGTGGATCATTTTATGCCTGAACCAAGTATTTGTATTAAACAGACCCCTTTCTAAGCATAGACCAACTAGTTTATCTCCGTTATAGTTTGTGCTTGGATCCCCAAAATTACCTAATACTCTTTCTGTATCCTGATTTTGGATGCCCACCCAACCGTTCATGTCACCTAGTAGAATTATTCTTTCCCCATGTTCGCAAATGTTTATTGTGTCATTTAAAGTGTCCCAGAAGGCTTCTTTTACTTCTCTAGGATTAGTATCAACCGGCGCGTAGCAAGCTATGATAAATAGTCTTCTGATTCCCACTTACATTCTAGCCCGCAGCAGTCTGGGTGATACGAAACCATGGTCTCCGAGATATCTACTATCTAGCGAAACCACTGAATAGAAAAATTGCTCGCAAGCTTCATAAGGCTACGCGAGTGAACGCCCTCAATATGAAGCCAGATCGAGCCAAGAA